>NW_027071916.1:0-41290 GCF_038088225.1 Cyrtonyx montezumae | reverse complement strand
TGCGGGGCAATGTGTGGGGCGCTGTGGGGCAATGTGTGGGGCGCTGTGGGTCACTGCGGGGCAATGTGTGGGGCTCTGCGGGGCAATGTGTGGGGCGCTGTGGGGCGCTGCGGGGCAATGTGTGGGGCGCTGTGGGTCGCTGTGGGGCAATGTGTGGGTCGCTGTGGGGCAATGTGTGGGGCGCTGTGGGTCGCTGTGGGGCAATGTGTGGGGCTCTGCGGGGCAATGTGTGGGGCGCTGTGGGTCGCTGCGGGGCAATGTGTGGGCGCTGTGGGGCGCTGCGGGGCAATGTGTGGGTCGCTGTGGGGCAATGTGTGGGGCGCTGTGGGTCGCTGCGGGGCAATGTGTGGGGCGCTGTGGGGCAATGTGTGGGGCGCTGTGGGGCAATGTGTGGGGCGCTGTGGGGCGCTGCGGGGCAATGTGTGGGGCGCTGTGGGGCGCTGTGGGGCAATGTGTGGGGCAATGTGTGGGGCGCTGTGGGGCGGCGCCGTACCGGTGTCGTTCTGGCAGTGTCCCTGAGCGCTCTGAGTGCTGCGGAGCCGCCCCACGATGGCGGCCGTGAGCGCGCGCAGCTCCGCGGTCACATTGGGGCCCTCGGGGACCGTCACCACCACATCGTGCTCCACCACCACCCCCCGGGCCCGGCCTGCGCACAGCGGGATGGGCACAAACACGGACCCCCAAAACCCCAAAAGAGGGACCCCAAAACACAAAGAGGGGCCCCAAAACCCAAATATGGACCCCAGAGCACAAAGAGGGGCCCCCAAAACACAAAGAAGGACCCCAGAGCACAAAGAGGGGCCCCAAAACCCAAATATGGACCTCAAAACACAAAGAGGGACCCCAAAAACCCAAATATGGACCCCAAAACACAAAGAGGGACCCCAAAACACAAAGAGGGGCCCCAAAACCCAAATATGGACCCCAGAGCACAAAGAGGGGCCCCAAAACACAAAGAAGGACCCCAGAGCACAAAGAGGGGCCCCAAAACCCAAATATGGACCTCAAAACACAAAGAGGGACCCCAAAAACCCAAATATGGACCCCAAAACACAAAGAGGGACCCCAAAACACAAAGAGGGGCCCCAAAACCCCAAATACCGACCCCAGAGCACAAAGAGGGGCCCCAAAACACGAACACGGACCCCAGAGCACAAAGAGGGACCCCAAAACCCAAATATGGACCCCAGAGCACAAAGAGGGACCCCAAAACACAAAGAAGGACCCCAGAGCACAAAGAGGGACCCCAAAACCCAAATATGGACCCCAGAACACAAAGAGGGACCCCAAAACACAAAGAGGGGCCCCAAAACACGAACATGGACCCCAAAACACAAAGAGGGACCCCAGAGCACAAAGAGGGACCCCAAAACACAAAGAGGGACCCCAAAACACGAACACGGACCCCAAAACACAAAGAGGGACCCCAGAGCACAAAGAGGGACCCCAAAACCCCAAATACCGACCCCAAAACACAAAGAGGGACCCCAAAACACAAACACAGACCCCAAAACACAAAGAGGAACCCTAAAACACAAACACGGACCCCAAAACCCAAATACGGACCCCAAAACCCAAACACGGACCCCAAACCCCAAATATGGACCCCCAAAACACAAAGAGGGACCCCAGAGCACAAAGAGGGACCCCAAAACCCAAATATGGACCCCAGAGCACAAAGAGGGACCCCAAAACACAAATATGGACCCCAAAACCCCAAAAAGAGGACCCCAAAACACAAAGAGGGACCCCAGAGCACAGAGGGACCCCAAAACCCCAAATACCGACCCCAGAGCACAAAGAGGGACCCCAAAACACAAAGAGGGACCCCAAAACCCCAAAAAGAGGGACCCCAAAACACAAAGAGGGACCCCAAAGCACAAACACGGACCCCAAAACCCCAAAAAGAGGGACCCCAGAGCACAAAGAGGGACCCCAAAACACGAACACGGACCCCAAAACACAAAGAGGGACCCCAAAACCCAAATACCGACCCCAGAGCACAAAGAGGGACCCCAAAACCCAAATATGGACCCCAAAACACAAAGAGGGACCCCAAAACACAAAGAGGGGCCCCAAAACCCCAAATATGGACCCCAGAGCACAAAGAGGGACCCCAAAACACAAATATGGACCCCAAAACCCCAAAAAGAGGGACCCCAAAACACAAAGAGGGACCCAAAACCCCAAAAAGAGGGACCCCAAAACACAAAGAGGGACCCCAGAGCACAAAGAGGGACCCCAGAGCACAAAGAGGGACCCCAAAACCCCAAATACCGACCCCAAAACACAAAGAGGGACCCCAGAGCACAAAGAGGGACCCCAAAACACGAACACAGACCCCAAAACACAAAGAGGGACCCCAAAACACGAACATGGACCCCAAAACCCCAAATCCAGGCACAAAAACCCCAAACACGGACCCCAGAACCCAAATACGGACCCCAAAGCACAAACACGGACCCCAAACCCCAAATATGGACCTAAAAACCCCAAACCCGACCCCAGACCCCAAATCCTCCCCCCAAACCCCAAACCCTCCCCCAAACCCCAAATCCTCCCCCAGACCCCAAACCCGACCCCCGACCCCGAATGTCCTTACCCGATGTCGGCGCTCCTTCGGACGCGGGCTCCGTTTGGGGGCGCGGTGGCACTCGGCTGTGTCATAACGGGGGCTGCGGGCAACGGGACGGCGTCCAGAACCCCAAACCCGACCCCAGAACCCCACATCTGCCCCCAAAATCCCAAACCCGACCCCAGAACCCCAAACCCGACCTCAGAACCCCACAACCGACCCCAGAACCCCAAACCCGACCCCAGAACCCCACATCTGACCCCCAAAACCACACATCTGACCCCAAAATCCCAAATCTGACCCCCAAAACCCAAATCTGACCCTGAAAACCCCACATCTGACCCCAAACCCCAATCCCAACTCCAAACCCCAATCCTGAACCAATCCCGACCCCAAACCCCAATCCCGACCCCAATCCCGACCCCAAACCCCAATCCTGACCCCAAACACCAATCCCGGCCCCAAACCCCAATCCTGACCCCAATCCCGACCCCAAACCCCAATCCCGGCCCCAATCCCGACCCCAAACCCCAATCCCGACCCCAATCCCGACCCCAAACCCCAATCCCGACCCCAATCCCCACCTGAGTTTGACGATGTTCACCCCTCTGTACCCGGGGATGGGGCCCGTAAATCTTCTTGATCTGAGGAAACACCGAACAGCGTCAGCAGCAGCAACAGTCGGACAGCAACAATCGGACAGCAACAACTGGACAGCAACAACATCCAGACAGCAACAACATCCGGACAGCAACAACCAGACAGCAACAACAACCAGACAGCAACAACTGGACAACTGGACAGCAACAACCAGACAGCAACAACAACTACAGCCCATCCACAGGAGGTTACAGCCCAACCAATGAAAGCTACACCCCAACCACCGGAAGCTACACCCGAACCACCAGAAGCTACACCCCTACCAATGAAAGTTACCCCTGAACCACTGGAAACTACACCCGAACCACCGGAAGTTACAGCCCAACCAATGAAAGTTACACCCCAACCACCGGAAGCTACACCCGAAGCAGAGGAAGTTACCGCCCAACCCCCCCCCCCCTCCCTCCGCCGGGGCGCGGTTGTCACCTCGGTCCGGAAGTGCTCCCCGAACTGGCGGTACGTCGGCGACTGTTGGTCCTCCATCTCCGCGCTGTAGTTGAAGTTGGTGACGGTGACCACCAACTCCGCCACAGCCACCGTGGTGTTGGTCACCGCTGCGGGGACACAACAGGCGGTAAAAAATGGGGGGCGGGGGGAGGAAGAGGAAGGGGGGGAGGAAGGGGAAGGGGGGGAGGAAGAGGGAGGGGGGGAAGAAGAGGAAGGGGGAGAGGAAGGGGAAGGGGGGGAGGAAGAGGAAGGGGGGGAGGAAGGGGAAGGGGGGGAGGAAGGGGAAGGGGGGGAGGAAGAGGAAGGGGGGGAGGAAGGGGAAGGGGGGGAGGAAGAGGAAGGGGGGGAGGAAGAAGAGGAAGAATGGAAGGAAAGAAGAGGAAGAGTGGAAAGGAAGAGGAAGAATGGAAAGGAAGAAGTGGAAGAGGAAGAACAGAAAGGAAGAAGAGGAAGTATGAAAAGGAAGAAGAGGAAGAACGGAAAGGAAGAAGAGGAAGAGGAGGAGGAGGAAGGGGAAGAGGAAGTACAGAAAGGAAGAAGAAGAGGAAGAGGAAGAAGGGAAAGGAAGAAGAGTAAGATTGGAAAGGATGAAGAGGAAGAGGAGGAGGAGGAGGGAAGGGGAAGAGGAAGAGGAAGAAGAGGAAGAGGAAGAGGAAGAGGAAGAGGAAGAGGAAGAGGAAGAGGAAGAGGAAGAGGAAGAGGAAGAGGAAGAGGAAGAGGAAGAGGAAGAGGAAGAGGAGGCGGCACTCACAGACGGCGGTGTCGATGACGTCGATGGGGTATTCACATTGGGGGCCGTAGAAGTTGGGGGTGCAGATGCACTTAATGCCGTCGTGGGTGCCACCGTTGTCACAGAACCCTGAGGGGGACATCGGGGGAGGGGACGTCAGGGGGGGACATCACGGGGGGGACATCACGTGGGGGGGGGGACATTATGGGGGGACATCAGGAGGGGGAGGGGACATCACGGGGGGGGGGATATCAGGAGGGGGAGGGTATATTGGGGGACACGGGGGGACATCAGGGGGGACGTCATGAGGGGGACATCATGGGGGGGAAGGGGAGAGGGGAGGGGACATTGGGGGACATGGGGGGACATCACAGAGGGACATCGGGGGGGGACATCAGGGGGAGACATCACAGGGGGACATCGGGGGGGGACCAGAGGGGACACGGGGTACATCAGGTGGGGGAAGGGAGGGGACATGGGGGGACATAGGGAGAAATCTGGAGGGGACACGTGGGGACATCAGGAAGGGACACATGGGGACACGGGGGGACATCGGGAGGGGGTGGGGAGGGGACATGGGGGGGACATCAGGAGGGGACACGTGGGGACATCAGGAAGGGACACATGGGGACACGGGGGGACATCGGGAGGGGGTGGGGAGGGGACATGGGGGGGACATCAGGAAGGGGACACGTGGGGGACATCATGGGGGGACACGTGGGGACACGGCCAAAGGATGGGGGGGGGGGAATGTAATCACATGGAAGGTGACAAATGGGGCGGAGGCGGCCATGGGGCAAAGGTGACAATGGGGTGGGGGTGGCAATGGGGGGGGAGGTGACAATGGGGCGGAGGTGGCAATGGGGCGGAGGTGACGCCATAGGGTGAAGGTGACAATGGGGCAGAGGTGGCAATGGGGGGGAGGTGACAATGGGGCGGAGGTGGCAATGAGGAGGAGGTGACAATGGGGCGGAGGTGGCCATGGGGCAGAGGTGACAATGGGGCGGAGGTGGCCATGGGGCAGAGGTGGCAACGGGGTGGAGGTGGCAATGGGGCAGAGGTGACAATGGGGCAGAGGTGGCCATGGGGTGGAGGTGGCAATGGGGCAGAGGTGGCAATGGGGTGGAGGAGGCAACGGGGTGGGGGATGGGGTGGAGAAAATAACTGGATGGGGGAAGGGAAGGAGGGGAAATGGGGATGGGGTGACAGTGGGGTGGGGGGACAATGGGGAGGGGGTGACAGTGGGGTGGGGGGACAATGGGGAGTGGGTGATAATGGGGGGGTGACAATGCGGGGGAGGGTGACATGACCCACCTGAAGGAGTGGTGACAGCGGTGGTGGTGGTGGTGGTGGTGGTCACGGTGGTGGTGGTGGTGGTGGTGGTGACATCGGTGGTGGTGACGTCTGTGGGGGTGACAGTGGAGGGGGGGACAGCAGTGGAGGTGACAGTAGTTGGGGTGACAGCAGAGGAGGTGGCATCTGTGGAAGTGACACTGGTGGAGGTGACAGCAGTCGAGGTGGCAGTGGTGGAGGTGACAGCTGTGGAGGTGACATCTGAAGGGGTGACAGCAGTGGTGGTGACAATGGAGGAGGTGTCACCAGTGGAGGTGACATCTGTGGAGGTGACAGCAGAGGAGGTGACATCGGTGGAGGTGACATCTGTCAGGGTCACAGCAGTGGAGGTGACATCCGTGGGGGTGACAGCAGTTGAGGTGACAGTAGTGGAGGTGACATCTGTTGGGGTCACAGCAGTGGACGTTACACCACTGGAAGTGACTTCAGGGGAGGTGACATCTGTGGGGGTGAAAATGGTGGAGGTGACATCAGTTGTGGTGACAGCAGAGGAGGTGACATCTGTGGAAGTGACACTGGTGAAGGTGGCAGCAGTTGAGGTTACAGCTGAGGAGGTGACATCTGTTGGGGTGACATCAGTAGGGGTGACACCTGTGGATGTGACTCCAGTGAAGGTGACGTCTGAGGAGGTGACTGCATTGGTGGTGACATCAGTGGATGTGACATTCGTGGAGGTGACATCAGTAGGGGTGACACCAGTGGATGTGACTCCAGTGAAGGTGACATCAGTGAAGGTGACATCTGTGATGGTGGTGGCAGAGGAGGTGACATCGGTGGAGGTGACATCTGTTGGGGTGACAGCAGTGGAAGTGACTCCGGTGGAGGTGGCAGTTGTAGAGGTGACATCTGTGGAGGTGACATCGGTGGGGGTGACAGCAGTGGAGGTGACATCGGTGGAGGTGACATCTGTAGGGGTGACACCAGTGGATGTGGCAGCAGTTGAGGTGACAGCAGTGGACACTGCATCACTGGAAGTGACATCGGTGGGGGTGACAGCAGTGGAGGTGACATCAGTGGGGGTGACAGCTGTCGGGGTCACAGCAGTGGAGGTGACGTCTGTGGTGTATGTGTCACCAGTGGAGGTGACCTCTGTAGGAGTGACAGCAGTGGATGTTGTAGCACTGGAGGTGACATCGATGGAGGTGACGTCAGTGGAGGTGACAGCTGTAGGGGATCCAGCAGTGGACGCTGTACCAGTGGAGGTGACATCTGTTGAGCTGGGGACAGTGGAGGTGACATCAGTGGGGGTGACAGCAGTCAAGGTGACAGCAGTGGAGGTGACATGTGAGGAGGTGACATCTGAAGGGGTGACTGCACTGGTGGTGACATCGGTGGAAGTGACATCCGTGGAGGTGACATCTGTGGAAGTGACACTGGTGGAGGTGACCGCAGTGGAGGTTCCAGCTGAGGAGGTGACATCTGTTAGGGTGACATCAGTAGGGGTGACACCTGTGGATGTGACTCCAGTGAAGGTGACATCAGTGGAGGTGACAGCGGAGAAGGTGACGTCTGTGATGGTGGTGGCAGAGGAGGTGACATCGGAGGAGGTGGCATCAGTCGAGGTGGCAGTGGTGGAGGTGACAGCTGTGGACATGACAGCAGGAGAGGTGACATCAGTGGTGCTGACATCAGTGGAAGTGACATCCATGGAGGTGACCGCAGTAAAGGTGACAGCAGTGGAGGTGACTCCGGTGGGGGTGGCATCAGTCGAGGTGGCAGTCATAGAGGTGACATCGGTGGGGGTGACAGCAGTGGTGGTGACAATCGTGGAGGTGTCACCAGTGGAGATGACATCTGTAGTGGTGACAGCGGAGGAGGTGACATCTGTTGGGGTGACATCAGTAGGGGTGACACCAGAGGATGTGACTCCAGTGAAGGTGACATCTGTGGGGGTGACTGCAGTGGTGGTGACAATCGTGGAGGTGACACTGGTGGAAGTGACATCTGCTGGAGTGAGAGCAGAAGAGGTGACATCGGTGGAGGTGACATCTGTCAGGGTCACAGAAGTGGAGGTGACAGCAGTGGGGGTGGGAGAAGTGGAGGTGACATCTGTGGAAGTGACACTGGTGAAGGTGGCAGCAGTTGAGGTTACAGCAGAGGAGGTGCCATCTGTAAGGGTGACATCTGTAAGGGTGACATCAGTGGGGGTGACATCTGTGGGAGTGACAGCAGTGGAGGTGGCTTCAGTGGGGGTGACATCTGTGGAGGTGGCAGCTGTAGAGGTGACATCTGTGGGGGTGACAGCAGTGGAAGAGACATCAGTGGAGGTGACAGCAGTCGAGGTGACTCCAGTAGAGGTGACGTCTGTGGGGGTGACTGCAGTTGTGGTGACAATCGTGGAGGTGTCACCAGTGGAGGTGACATCTGTAGTGGTGACAGCAGAGGAGGTGACAGCGGTGGAGGTGGGAGAAGTGGAGGTGACATCAGTAGGGGTGACACCAGAGGATGTGACACCAGTGAAGGTGATGTCTGTGGAGGTGACAGCAGTGGGGGTGACTCCAGTAGAGGTGACGTCTGTGGGTGTGACTGCACTGGAGGTGACATCGGTGGAGGTGACAGCAGTGGGTGTAACACTACTGGAAGTGACACTGGCGTAGGTGACAGCAGAGGAGGTGACATCTGTGGAAGTGACACTGGTGGAGGTTCCAGCTGAGGAGGTGATGCCTGTTAGGGTGACATCAGTAGGGGTGACACCGGTGGATGTGACTCCAGTGAAGGTGACATCAGTGGAGGTGACATCTGTGGGGGTGACTGCAGTGGTGGTGACATCAGTGGAAGTGACATCCGTGGAGGTGACATCAGTAAGGGTGACACCAGTGGAGGTGACATCAGTGGGGGTGACAGTGGTGAAGGTGACGTCTGTGATAGTGGTGGCAGAGGAGGTGACATCAGAGGAGGTGGCATCAGTCGAGGTGACAGCAGTGGAGGTGACGTCTGTGGGGGTGACAGCTGTAGTTGGGGTGACAGTGGAGAAGGTGATGCCAGTGGAAGTGACAGAAGTTGCGGTGGGAGCAGTGGAGGTGACATCGGTGGAGGTGACATCTGTTGGGGTGACAGCAGTGGAAGTGACTCCGGTGGAGGTGGCAGATGTAGAGGTGACATCAGTGGAGGTGACATCGGTGGGGGTGACAGCAGTGGAGGTGACATCGGTAGAGGTGACATCTGTAGGGGTGACACCAGTGGATGTGGCAGCAGTTGAGGTGACAGCCGTGGACACTGCATCACTGGAAGTGACATCGGTGGGGGTGACAGCAGTGGAGGTGACATCGGTGGGGGTGACAGCTGTCGGGGTCACAGCAGTGGAGGTGACATCTGTGGTGTATATGTCACCAGTGGAGGTGACCTCTGTAGTGACAGCAGTGGATGTTGTAGCACTGGAGGTGACATCGATGGAGGTGACGTCAGTGGAGGTGACAGCTGTAGGGGATCCAGCAGTGGACGCTGTACCAGTGGAGGTGACATCTGTTGAGCTGGGGACAGTGGAGGTGACATCAGTGGGAGTGACAGCAGTCAAGGTGACAGCAGTGGAGGTGACATGTGAGGAGGTGACATCTGAAGGGGTGACTGCACTGGTGGTGACATCGGTGGAAGTGACATCCGTGGAGGTGACATCTGTGGAAGTGACACTGGTGGAGGTGACCGCAGTGGAGGTTCCAGCTGAGGAGGTGACATCTGTTAGGGTGACATCAGTAGGGGTGACACCTGTGGATGTGACTCCAGTGAAGGTGAACTCAGTGGAGGTGACAGTGGAGAAGGTGACGTCTGTGATGGTGGTGGCAGAGGAGGTGACATCGGAGGAGGTGGCAGCAGTCGAGGTGGCAGTGGTGGAGGTGACAGCTGTGGGGGTGACAGCTGTAGTTGGGGTGACAGTGGAGAAGGTGATGCCAGTGGAGGTGACAGAAGTTGCGGTGGGAGCAGTGGAGGTGACATCTGTAGTGGTGACAGCAGAGGAGGTGACAGCGGTGGAGGTGGGAGAAGTGGAGGTGACATCAGTAGGGGTGACACCAGAGGATGTGACACCAGTGAAGGTGATGTCTGTGGGGGTGACAGCAGTTGGGGTGACTCCAGTAGAGGTGACATCTGTGGGGGTGACTGCACTGGTGCTGACATCGGTGGAGGTGACAGCAGTGGGTGTAACACCACTGGAAGTGACACTGGCGTAGGTGACAGCAGAGGAGGTGACATCTGTGGAAGTGACACTGGTGGAGGTGACAGCAGTTGAGGTTACAGCTGAGGAGGTGACATCTGTAAGGGTGACATCAGTAGGGGTGACAGCAGTGGATGTGACTCCAGTGAAGGTGACATCTGTGGGGGTGACTGCAGTGGTGGTAACATCAGTGGAAGTGACATCCGTGGAGGTGACATCAGTAGGGGTGACACCAGTGGAGGTGACATCAGTGGAGGTGGCATCAGTCGAGGTGACAGCAGTGGAGGTGACGTCTGTGGGGGTGACAGCTGTAGTTGGGGTGACAGTGGAGAAGGTGATGCCAGTGGAGGTGACAGAAGTTGCGGTGGGAGCAGTGGAGGTGACATCTGTAGTGGTGACAGCAGAGGAGGTGACAGCGGTGGAGGTGGGAGAAGTGGAGGTGACATCAGTAGGGGTGACACCAGAGGATGTGACACCAGTGAAGGTGATGTCTGTGGGGGTGACAGCAGTTGGGGTGACTCCAGTAGAGGTGACATCTGTGGGGGTGACTGCACTGGTGCTGACATCGGTGGAGGTGACAGCAGTGGGTGTAACACCACTGGAAGTGACACTGGCGTAGGTGACAGCAGAGGAGGTGACATCTGTGGAAGTGACACTGGTGGAGGTGACAGCAGTTGAGGTTACAGCTGAGGAGGTGACATCTGTAAGGGTGACATCAGTAGGGGTGACAGCAGTGGATGTGACTCCAGTGAAGGTGACATCTGTGGGGGTGACTGCAGTGGTGGTAACATCAGTGGAAGTGACATCCGTGGAGGTGACATCAGTAGGGGTGACACCAGTGGAGGTGACATCAGTGGAGGTGGCATCAGTCGAGGTGACAGCAGTGGAGGTGACGTCTGTGGGGGTGACAGCTGTAGTTGAGGTGACAGTGGAGAAGGTGATGCCAGTGGAGGTGTCAGAAGTTGCGGTGGAAGCAGAGGAGGTGACATCGGTGGAGGTGACATCTGTTGGGGTGACAGCAGTGGAAGTGACTCCGGTGGAGGTGGCAGTTGTAGAGGTGACATCTGTGGAGGTGACATCGGTGGGGGTGACAGCAGTGGAGGTGACATCGGTGGAGGTGACATCTGTAGGGGTGACACCAGTGGATGTGGCAGCAGTTGAGGTGACAGCAGTGGACACTGCATCACTGGAAGTGACATCGGTGGGGGTGACAGCAGTGGAGGTGACATCAGTGGGGGTGACAGCTGTCGGGGTCACAGCAGTGGAGGTGACATCTGTGGTGTATGTGTCACCAGTGGAGGTGACCTCTGTAGGAGTGACAGCAGTGGATGTTGTAGCACTGGAGGTGACATCGATGGAGGTGACGTCAGTGGAGGTGACAGCTGTAGGGGATCCAGCAGTGGACACTGTACCAGTGGAGGTGACATCTGTTGAGCTGGGGACAGTGGAGGTGACATCTGTTGGAGTGACAGCAGTGGAGGTGGCTTCAGTGGGGGTGACATCTGTGGAGGTGGCAGTTGTAGAGGTGACATCTGTGGAGGTGACACTGGTGGAGATGACAGCATTGGAGGTGGCATCTGTGGGTGTGACAGCAGTTGAAGAGACATCGGTGGAGGTGACAGCTGTCGGGGTGACAGCGGTGGGGGTGACACTGGTAGAGGCGACATTGGTGGAGGTGACAGCTGTAGAGGATCCAGAAATGGATGTTGTACCACTGGAGGTGACAGCAGTGGAGGTGACATCGGTGGCGGTGACAGCAGTAGAGGTGTCACCAGTGGAAGTGGGCACAGTGGAGGTGATGTCTGTGGGGGTGACAGCTGTGGAAGTGACTCCGGAGGAGGTGGCAGTTGTAGAGGTGACTTCTGTGGAGGTGACAGCAGACGAGGTGACATCTGTAGAAGAGACAGTCGCGGAGGTGACAGCAGTGGGGCTGACAGCAGTAGAGGTGACATCTGTGGGGGTGACAGCAGTGGAAGTGACATCGGTGGAGGTAACATCTGTAGGGGTGACAACAGTGGATGTTCTACCACTGGAGGTGACATCGGTGGAGGTGACAGCAGTGGGTATAACACCACTGGAAGTGACACTGGCATAGGTGAAAGCAGAGGAGGTGACATCTGTGGAAGTGACACTGGTGGAGGTGACAGCAGTGGGGCTGACAGCAGTAGAGGTGACATCTGAGGAGGTGACATCTGTGGGGGTGACAGCAGTGGATGTGACACTGGTGAAGGTGACATCTGTGGAGGTGACAGCACTGGATGCTGTACCACTGGAAGTGACATCGGTGGGGGTGACAGCAGTGGAGGTGGCAGCTGTTGGGGTCACAGCAGTGGAGGTGACATCTGTAGGAGTGACAGCAGTGGATGTTGTAGCACTGGAGGTGACATCGATGGAGGTGACACCGGAGGAGGTGACATCAGTGGAGGTGACAGCTGTAGGGGGTCCAGCAGTGGACGCTGTACCAGTGGAGGTGACATCTGTTGAGCTGGGGACAGTGGAGGTGACAGCAGTGGGTGTAACACCACTGGAAGTGACACTGGCGTAAGTGACAGCAGCGGAGGTGACATCTGTGGAAGTGACACTGGTGGAGGTGACAGCAGAAGAGGTGACATCTGTGGGGGTGACAATGGAGGAGGTGTCACCAGTGGAGGAGACATCTGTGGGGGTGACAGCAGTGGAGGTGACACTGGTAGAGGTGACATCTATGGAGGTGGTGGCAGTGGAGGTGACATCTGTGGGGGTGACAGCTGAGGAGAATCCAGAAATGGATGCTGTACCACTGGAGGTGACAGCAGTGGAGGTGGGCACAGAGGAGGTGACATCGGTGGGGGTGACAGCTGTAGTTGGGGTGACAGTGGAGAAGGTGATGCCAGTGGAGGTGACAGAAGTTGCGGTGGGAGCAGTGGAGGTGACATCGGTGGGGGTGACAGCAGTGGAGGTGATATCGGTGGAGGTGGCATCAGTCGAGGTGGCAGTCGTAGAGGTGACATCGGTGGGGGTGACAGCAGTGGAGGTGACATCTGTGGTGGATGTGTCACCAGTGGAGGTGACATCTGTAGGAGTGACAGCAGTGGATGTTGTAGCACTGGAGGTGACATCGATGGAGGTGACGTCAGTGGAGGTGACAGCTGTAGGGGATCCAGCAGTGGACGCTGTACCAGTGGAGGTGACATCTGTTGAGCTGGGGACAGTGGAGGTGACATCTGTGGGAGTGACAGCAGTGGAGGTGGCTTCAGTGGGGGTGACATCTGTGGAGGTGGCAGTTGTAGAGATGACATCTGTGGAGGTGACACTGGTGGAGGTGACGGCAGTGGAGGTGACATCTGTGGAGGTGACAGCAGTGGACGCTGCACCACTGGAAGTGACGTCAGTGGGGGTGACAGCAGTCAGTGTGACACTCATGGAGGTGACATCAGTGGAGGTGACATCGGTGGAGGTGACATCAGTGGGGGTGACAGCAGTGGAGGTGTCACCAGTGGAAGTGGGCACAGGGGAGGGGACATCTGTGGGGGTGACAGCTGTAGTTGGGGTGACAGTGGAGAAGGTGATGCCAGTGGAGGTGACAGAAGTTGCGGAGGGAGCAGTGGAGGTGACATCTGTGGGGGTGACAGCAGTGGAAGACACATCGGTGGAGGTGACAGCTGTCGGGGTGACAGCGGTGGGGGTGACACTGGTAGAGGCGACATTGGTGGAGGTGACAGCTGTAGAGGATCCAGAAATGGATGTTGTACCACTGGAGGTGACAGCAGTGGAGGTGACATCGGTGGCGGTGACAGCAGTAGAGGTGTCACCAGTGGAAGTGGGCACAGTGGAGGTGATGTCTGTGGGGGTGACAGCTGTGGAAGTGACTCCGGAGGAGGTGGCAGTTGTAGAGGTGACTTCTGTGGAGGTGACATCTGTGGAGGTGACAGCAGACGAGGTGACATCTGTAAAAGAGACAGTCGCGGAGGTGACAGCAGTGGGGCTGACAGCAGTAGAGGTGACATCTGTGGGGGTGACAGCAGTGGAAGTGACATCGGTGGAGGTAACATCTGTAGGGGTGACAACAGTGGATGTTCTACCACTGGAGGTGACATCGGTGGAGGTGACAGCAGTGGGTATAACACCACTGGAAGTGACACTGGCGTAAGTGACAGCAGCGGAGGTGACATCTGTGGAAGTGACACTGGTGGAGGTGACAGCAGAAGAGGTGACATCTGTGGGGGTGACAATGGTGGAGGTGTCACCAGTGGAGGAGACATCTGTGGGGGTGACAGCAGTGGAGGTGACACTGGTAGAGGTGACATCTATGGAGGTGGTGGCAGTGGAGGTGACATCTGTGGGGGTGACAGCTGAGGAGAATCCAGAAATGGATGCTGTACCACTGGAGGTGACAGCAGTGGAGGTGGGCACAGAGGAGGTGACATCGGTGGGGGTGACAGCTGTAGTTGGGGTGACAGTGGAGAAGGTGATGCCAGTGGAGGTGACAGAAGTTGCGGTGGGAGCAGTGGAGGTGACATCGGTGGGGGTGACAGCAGTGGAGGTGATATCGGTGGAGGTGGCATCAGTCGAGGTGGCAGTCGTAGAGGTGACATCGGTGGGGGTGACAGCAGTGGAGGTGACATCTGTGGTGGATGTGTCACCAGTGGAGGTGACCTCTGTAGGAGTGACAGCAGTGGATGTTGTAGCACTGGAGGTGACATCGATGGAGGTGACAGCAGTGGAGGTGACAGCTGTAGGGGATCCAGCAGTGGACGCTGTACCAGTGGAGGTGACATCTGTTGAGCTGGGGACAGTGGAGGTGACATCTGTGGGAGTGACAGCAGTGGAGGTGGCTTCAGTGGGGGTGACATCTGTGGAGGTGGCAGTTGTAGAGATGACATCTGTGGAGGTGACACTGGTGGAGGTGACGGCAGTGGAGGTGACATCTGTGGAGGTGACAGCAGTGGACGCTGCACCACTGGAAGTGACGTCAGTGGGGGTGACAGCAGTCAGTGTGACACTCATGGAGGTGACATCAGTGGAGGTGACATCGGTGGAGGTGACATCAGTGGGGGTGACAGCAGTGGAGGTGTCACCAGTGGAAGTGGGCACAGGGGAGGGGACATCTGTGGGGGTGACAGCTGTAGTTGGGGTGACAGTGGAGAAGGTGATGCCAGTGGAGGTGACAGAAGTTGCGGAGGGAGCAGTGGAGGTGACATCTGTGGGGGTGACAGCAGTGGAAGACACATCGGGGTAGGTGACAGCTGTCGGGGTGACAGCGGTGGGGGTGACATCAGTGGAGGTGACAACAGTCGAGGTGTCTCCAGTAGAGGTGACTTCTGTGCGGGTGACAGCAGTGGATGTGACAGCAGAGAAGGTGACGTCTGTGATGGTGGTGGCAGAGGAGGTGACATCGGAGGAGGTGGCAGCAGTCGAGGTGGCAGTGGTGGAAGTGACAGCTGTGGACATGAGAGCAGTAGAGGTGACATCAGTAGAGGTGACATCCGTGGAGGTGACAGCAGTGGAGGTGACAGCAGTGGAGGTGACAGCGGTGGAGGTGACAGCAGTGGAGGTGTCACCAGTGGAAGTGGGCACATATGAGGTGACGTCTCCAGGGGTGACAGCAGTGGAGGTGACTCTGGTGGAGGTGGCATCAGTCGAGGTGGCAGTCGTAGAGGTGACATCGGTGGAGGTGACATCTGTGGGGTTGACAGCAGAGGAGGTGACATCTGAGGAGGTGACATCTGCAGGGGTGACAGCAGTGGATGTGGCGGCAGTTGAGGTGACAGCAGTGGACACTGCATCACTGGAAGTGACATCAGTGGGGGTGACATCTGTGGAGGTGACATCGGTGGGGGTGACAGCAGTGGAGGTGACAGCTGTGGAGGTGACATCGGTGGGGGTGACAGCAGTGTAGGTGACAGCTGTGGAGGTGACATCGGTGGAGGTGACAGCTGATGGGGTCACAGCAGTGGAGGTGACATCTATGGTGGATGTGTCACCAGTGGAGGTGACATCTGTAGGAGTGACAGCAGTGGATGTTGTAGCACTGGAGGTGACATCGATGGAGGTGACATCGGTGGAGGTGACAGCTGTAGGGGATCCAGCAGTGGACGCTGTACCAGTGGAGGTGACATCGTTTGAGCTGGGGACAGTGGAGGTGACATCAGTGGGGGTGACACTGGTGGAGGTGATGGCAGTGGAAGTGACATCTGTCGGGGTCACAGCAGTCAAGGTGACATCTGTGGAGGTGACAGCAGTGGAGGTGTCACCAGTGGAAGTGGGCACAGAGGAGGTGACGTCTGTGGGGGTGACAGCAGTGGAGGTGGCTTCAGTGGGGGTGACATCTGTGGAGGTGACACTGGTGGGGGTGACATCTGTAGAAGAGACACTGGAGGAGGTGACAGCAGTGGGGCTGACATCAGTAGAGGTGACATCTGTGGAGGTGACAGCAGTGGAAGTGACATCGGTGGAGGTGACATCTGTAGGGGTGACAGCAGTGGGTGTTCTACCACTGGAAGTGACACTGGCGTAGGTGACAGCAGAGGAGGTGACATCTGTGGAAGTGACACTGGTGGAGATGACAGCAGTGGGGCTGAGAGCAGTAGAGGTGACATCTGAGGAGGTGACAGCAGTGGATGTGACACTGGTGAAGGTGACAGCACTGGATGCTGTACCACTGGAAGTGACATCGGTGGGGGTGACAGCTGTTGGGGTCACAGCAGTGGAGGTGACCTCTGTAGGAGTGACAGCAGTGGATGTTGTAGCACTGGAGGTGACATCGATGGAGGTGACGTCAGTGGAGGTGACAGCTGTAGGGGATCCAGCAGTGGACGCTGTACCAGTGGAGGTGACATCTGTTGAGCTGGGGACAGTGGAGGTGACATCAGTGGGGGTGACAGCAGTGGAGGTGGCTTCAGTGGGGGTGACATCTGTGGAGGTGGCAGTTGTAGAGGTGACATCTGTGGAGGTGACACTGGTGGAGATGACAGCATTGGAGGTGGCATCTGTGGGTGTGACAGCAGTTGAAGAGACATCGGTGGAGGTGACAGCTGTCGGGGTGACAGGGGTGGGGGTGACATCAGTGGAGGTGACAGCAGTGGAGGTGACTCCAGTAGAGGTGACATCTGTGGGGGTGACAGCTGTGGAAGTGACTCCGGAGGAGGTGGAAGTTGTAGAGGTGACTTCTGTGGAGGTGACATCTGTGGAGGTGACAGCAGTAGAGGTGACATCTGTGGAAGAGACACTCGCGGAGGTGACAGCAGTGGGGCTGACAGCAGTAGAGGTGACATCAGTGGAGGTGACAGCTGTAGGGGATCCAGCAGTGGACGCTGTACCAGTGGAGGTGACATCTGTTGAGCTGGGGACAGTGGAGGTGACATCTGTTGGAGTGGCAGCAGTGGAGGTGGCTTCAGTGGGGGTGACATCTGTGGAGGTGGCAGTTGTAGAGGTGACATCTGTGGAGGTGACACTGGTGGGGGTGACAGCAGTGGAGGTAACACTGGTGAAGGTGACATCTGTGGAGGTGACAGCACTGGACGCTGTACCACTGGAGGTGACAGCAGTGGAGGTGACAGCTGTTGGGGATCCAGCAGTGGACGCTGTACCAGTGGAGGTGACATCTGTTGAGCTGGGGACAGTGGGGGTGACAGCAGTCGAGGTGACAGCAGTGGAGGTGACATGTGAGGAGATGACATCTGTAGGGGTGACTGCACTGGTGGTGACATCAGTGGAGGTGACAGCAGTGGGTGTAACACCACTGGAAGTGACACTGGCGTAGGTGACAGCAGAGGAGGTGACATCTGTGGAAGTGACACTGGTGGAGGTGACAGCAGAAGAGGTGACATCTGTGGGGGTGACAATGGAGGAGGTGTCACCAGTGGGGGAGACATCTGTGGGGGTGACAGCAGTGGATGTGACATCAGTGGAGGTGGCAGTCGCAGAGGTGACATCTGTGGAGGTGACAGCAGTGGGGCTGAGAGCAGTAGAGGTTACAATGGCGGAGGTGACATCTGTAGGGGTGACACCAGTGGATGAGACACCTGTGAAGGTGACCTCTGTGGGGGTGACAGCAGTGGAGGTGACACTGGTAGAGGTGACATCGGTGGAGGTGACAGCTGTAGAAGATCCAGAAATTGATGTTGTACCACTGGAGGTGACAGCAGTGGAGGTGACATCTGTGGGGGTGACAATGGAGGAGGTGTCACCAGTGGAGGAGACATCTGTAGGGGTGACAGCAGTGGAGGTGTCACCAGTGGAAGTGGGCACAGAGGAGGTGACGTCTGTGGGGGTGACAGCAGTGGAGGTGACTCCAGTGGAGGTGACATCAGTGGGGGTGACAGCAGTTGGTGTGACACTCATGGAGGTGACACCGGTGAAGGTGGCAGCAGTTGAGGTGACATCTGTGGGTGTTGTACCACGGGAAGTGACATCGGTGGAGGTGACAGCAGTGGGTGTAACACCACTGGAAGTGACACTGGAGTAGGTGAAGGCAGAGGAGGTGACATCTGTGGAAGTGACACTGGTGGAGGTGACAGCAGAAGAGGTGACATCTGTGGAAGTGACACTGGTGGAGGTGACAGCAGAATAGGTGACATCTGTGGGGGTGACAATGGAGGAGGTGTCACCAGTGGAAGAGACATCTGTGGGGATGACAGCAGTGGATGTGACACTGGTAGAGGTGACATCGGTGGAGGTGACAGCTGAGGAGGATCCAGAAATGGATGTTGTACCACTGGAGGTGACAGCAGAAGAGGTGACATCTGTGGGGGTGACAATGGAGGAGGTGTCACCAGTGGAGGAGACATCTGTGGGGGTGACAGCAGTGGAGGTGTCACCAGTGGAAGTGGGCACAGAGGAGGTGACGTCTGTGGGGGTGACAGCAGTGGAGGTGGCTTCAGTGGAGGTGGCATCAGTCGAGGTGGCAGTCGTAGAGGTGACATCGGTGGAGGTGACATCTGTGGGGGTGACCGCAGTGGTGGTGACATCGGTGGAGGTGACAGCTGTTGGGGTCACAGCAGTGGAGGTGACAGCTGTAGGAGTGACAGCAGTGGATGTTGTACCACTGGAGGTGACATAGATGGAGGTGACACCGGTGGAGGTGACATCTGTTGAGCTGGGGACAGTGGAGGTGACATCTGTGGGGGTGACAGCAGTGGAGGTGACACTGGTGAACGTGACTCCAGTAGAGGTGACACTGGTGGAGCTGACATCTGTAGGAGTGACAGCTGTGGAGGTGGCTTCAGTGGGGGTGACATCTGTGGGGGTGACAGCAGTGGAGGTGACAACTGTGTAAGTGACTTCAGTGGAGGTGGCATCAGTGGAGGTGGAAGTTGCAGAGTTGACATCTGTGGAGGTGGGAGCAGTAGAGGTGACATCTGTGGGGGTGACAATGGAAGCGGTGTCACCAGTGGAAGTGACATCTGTGGGGGTGACAGCAGTGGAGGTGGCAGCGGTGGAGGTGACAGCTGAGGAGGTGACAGCTGTAGAGGATCCAGCGGTGGACGCTGTACTACCAGAAGTTACATCGGTGGGAGTGAAAGCAGTGGAGGTGACACTGGTAGAGGTGACATCTACGGAGGTGGTGGCAGTGGAGGTGACATCGGTGGATGTGACAGCTGAGGAGGATCCAGAAATGGATGTTGTACCACTGGAGGTGACAGCAGTGGAGGTGTCACCAGTGGAAGTGGGCACAGAGAAGGGGACATCTGTAGGGGTGACAGCAGTGGATGTGACACTGGTGAAGGTGACATCTGTGGAGGTGACAGCACTGGCTGCTGTACCACTGGAAGTGACATCGGTGGGGGTGACAGCAGTGGAGGTGACATCTGTAGGAGTGACAGCAGTGGATGTTGTACCACTGGAGGTGACATCGATGGAGGTGACACTCGTGGAGGTGACATCTTTGGGGGTGACAGCAGTGGAGGTGACATCAGTGGAGGTGACACTCGTGGAGGTAACATCTTTGGGGGTGACAGCAGTGGAGGTGACATCAGTGGAGGTGACATCGGTGGAGGTGACAGCTGTAGAGGATCCAGAAATGGATGTTGTACCACTGGAGGTGAAAGCAGTGGAGGTGACATCAGTGGGGGTGACAGCAGTGGAGGTGTCAGCAGTGGAAGTGGGCACAGACGAGGTGATGTCTGTGGGGGTGACAGCTGTAGTTGGGGTGACAGTGGAGAAGGTGATGCCAGTGGAGGTGACAGAAGTTGCGGTGGGAGCAGTGGAGGTGACATCTGTAGGGGTGACAGCAGTGGAGGTGACTCTGGTGGAGGTGGCATCAGTGGAGGTGGCAGTCGTAGAAGTGACATCGGTGGAGGTGACAATGGTGGGGGTGACATCTGTAGAAGAGACACTGGAGGAGGTGACAGCAGTGGGGCTGACAGCAGTAGAGGTGACATCCGAGGAGGGGACATCTGTAGGGGTGACAGCAGTGGATGTGACACTGGCGAAGGTGACATCTGTGGAGGTGACAGCACTGGATGCTGTACCACTGGAAGTGACATCGGTGGGGGTGACAGCAGTGGATGTTGTAGCACTGGAGGTGACATCGATGGAGGTGACATCAGTGGAGGTGACAGCTGTAGGGGATCCAGCAGTGGACACTGTACCAGTGGAGGTGACATCTGTTGAGCTGGGGACAGTGGAGGTGACATCAATGGGGGTGACAGCAGTGGAGGTGACACCGGTGAAGGTGGCAGCAGTTGAGGTGACATCTGTGGGTGTTGTACCACGGGAAGTGACATCGGTGGAGGTGACAGCAGTGGAGGTGACATCTGTGGAGGTGACATCTGTGGGGGTGACACTGGTGGAGGTGACAGCAGACAAGGTGGCAGTGGTGGAGGTGACAGCTGTGGAGGTGACATCGGTGGGAATGGCAGCTGTGGAGGTGACACTGGTAGAGGTGACATCTACGGAGGTGGTGACATCTGTGGAGGTGACAACAGTGGAGGTGACATCGGTGGAGGTGACAGCACTGGGGGTGATTTCTGTGGGGGTGACAGCAGTGGAGGTGACGATGGTGGAACTGACACTGGTGTCGGTGACATCTGTGGATGTGACACTGGTGGAGGTGACGGCAGTGGAGGTGACATCTGTCGGGGTCACAGCAGTGGAGGTGACGATGGTGGAGGTGGGAGCAGTGGAGGTGACGTCTGTGGAGGTGACAGCAGTGGACGCTGTAGCAGTGGAGGTGACATCTGTTGAGCTGGGGACAGTGGAGGTGACAAAAGTGGGGGTGACAGTGGAAGAGGTGACATCTGTGGGGGTGACAGCAGTGGAGGTGACACCGGTGAAGGTGGCAGCAGTTGAGGTGACATCTGTGGGTGTTGTACCACGGGAAGTGACATCGGTGGAGGTGACAGCAGTGGGGGTGACAGCTGTAGAGAATCCAGCGGTGGACGCTGTACTACCGGAAGTGACAGCAGTGGAGGTGACACTGGCAGAGGTGACATCTACGGAGGTGGTGGCAGTGGAGGTGACATCGGTGGAGGTGACAGCTGAGGAGGATCCAGAAATGGATGTTGTACCACTGGAGGTGACAGCAGTGGAGGTGTCACCAGTGGAAGTGGGCTCAGAGGCGGTGACGTCTGTGGGGGTGACAGCAGTGGATGTGACACTGGTGAAGGTGACATCTGTGGAGGTGACAGCACTGGATGCTGTACCACTGGAAGTGACATCGGTGGGGGTGACAGCAGTGGAGGTGACAGCTGTAGGAGTGACAGCAGTGGATGTTGTACCACTGGAGGTGACATCGGTGGAGGTGACAGCTGTAGAGGATCCAGAAATGGATGTTGTACCACTGGAGGTGACAGCAGTGGAGGTGACATCAGTGGGGGTGACAGCAGTGGAGGTGTCACCAGTGGAAGTGGGCACAGAGGAGGTGACGTCTGTGGGGGTGACAGCTGTAGAGGATCCAGCGGTGGACGCTGTACTACCGGAAGTGACATCGGTGGGAGTGGCAGCTGTGGAGGTGACACTGGTAGAGGTGACATCTATGGAGGTGGTGACATCTGTGGAGGTGACATCAGTGGAGGTGACATCGGTGGAGGTGACAGCTGTAGAGGATCCAGAAATGAATGTTGTACCACTGGAGGTGACAGCAGTGGGGGTGACATCGGTGGGGGTGACAGCAGTGGAGGTGACAGCAGTGGGGGTGACAGCTGTAGAGGAACCATCGGTGGACGCTGTACTACCGGAAGTGACAGCAGTGGAGGTGACACTGGTAGAGGTGACATCTATGGAGGTGGTGGCAGTGGAGGTGACATCGGTGGAGGTGACAGCTGAGGACGATCCAGAAATGGATGTTGTACCACTGGGGGTGACAGCAGTTGGGGTGACAGCTGTAGAGGTGACACTCGTGGAGGTGACATCCGTGGGGGTGACACTGGTGGAGGTGGGAGCAGTGGCGGTGACAGCTGTGGGGGTGACATCCGTGGAGGTGACAGTCGCAGAGGTGACATCTGTGGAGCTGACAGCGGTGGAGGTCCACGGAGTGGTGGAGGTCTCTGTTGAGGTGGCAGAGCTCTGTGGCGGAGTGACACTCGTGGGGGTGACACTCGTGGGTGTGTCACTGGTGGGGGTGTCACTCGTGGGTGTGTCACTGGTGGGGGTGTCACTCGTGGAGGTGACACTCGTGGGGGTCACAGCCCTGGAGGTCCATGGAGCAGTGGAGGTCTCTGTTGAGGTGGCAGAGCTCTGTGGCGGAGTGACACTGGTGGAGGTGACACTTGTGGGTGTGTCACTCGTTGGGGTGACACTCGTGGGGGTGACACTCGTGGAAATGTCACTCGTGGGGCTGTCAGTGGAGGTGACACTCGTGGGGGTCCCATCGTTGGCAGAAGAGACAGTGGAGGTCACAGTGGAGGCGGTGGCAGATGTGGGGGAGGGTTCCTCCGTGGGCATGACACTCGTGGGAGTGACACTCGTGGGGGTGACACTCGTGGGAATGACACTCGTGGGGGTGACACTCGTGGAGCTGACAGCGGTGGAGGTCCACGGAGCGGTGGAGGTCTCTGTTGAGGTGGCAGAGCTCTGTGGCGGAGTGACACTTGTTGGGGTGACACTGGTGGGTGTGTCACTCGTTGGGGTGACACTCGTGGGGGTGACACTCGTGGGGCTGTCACTGGTGGGGCTGTCAGTGGAGGTGACACTCGTGGGGGTCCCATCGTTGGCAGAAGAGACAGTGGAGGTCACAGTGGAGGCGGTGGCAGATGAGGGGGAGGGTTCCTCCGTGGGGGTGACACTCGTGGGAGTGACACTCGTGGGGGTGACACTCGTGGGAGTGACACTCGTGGGGGTGACACTCGTGGAGGTGACACTCGTGTGTGTCACAGCCGTGGAGGTCCATGGAGCAGTGGAGGTCTCTGTCGAGGTGGCAGAGCTCTGTGTCAGAGTGACACTTGTTGGGGTGACACTTGTGGGTGTGTCACTGATGGGGGTGACACTCGTGGGAGTGACACTCGTGGGGGTGACACTCGTGGAGGTGTCACTCGTGGGGGTGTCACTCGTGGGGCTGCCACTCGTGGAGGTGACACTCGTGGGGGTCACAGCAGTGGAGGTCCACGGAGCGGTGGAGGTCTCTGTTGAGGTGGCAGAGCTCTGTGTTGAGGTGACACTCATGGGGGTGACACTCGTGGGGCTGACACTCGTGGGGGTGTCACTCATGGGGGTTACACTCGTGGAGGTGACACTCGTGGGGGTCACAGCAGTTGAGGCCCACGGAGCGGTGGAGGTCTCTGTTGAGGTGGCAGAGCTCTGTGGCGGAGTGACACTTGTTGGGGTGACACTCGTGGAGATGACACTGGTGGGGCTGTCACTCGTGGAAATAACACTCGTGGGGCTGTCAGTGGAGGTGACACTCGTGGGGGTCCCATCGTTGGCAGAAGAGACAGTGGATGTCACAGTGGAGGCGGTGGCAGATGTGGGGGAGGGTTCCTCCGTGGGTGTGACACTCGTGGGAGTGACACTCGTGGGGGTGACACTCGTGGGAATGACACTCGTGGGGGTGACACTGGTGAAGATTACACTTGTGGAGGTGTCACTCGTGGGGGTCACAGCAGTGGAGGTCCATGGAGCAGTGGAGGCCTCTGTTGAGGTGGCAGAGCTCTGTGTTGAGGTGACACTCGTGGAGATGACACTCGTGGGTGTGTCACTGGTAGGGGTGATACTCGTGGGGGGTGTCACTCGTGGAAATGACACTCGTGGGGCTGTCAGTGAGGTGACACTCGTGGGGGTCCCATCGGTGGCAGAGGAGACAGTGGAGGTCACAGTGGAGGCGGGTGGCAGATGTGGGGGAGGGTTCCTCCGTGGGGGTGACACTCGTGGGGGTGACACTGGTGGAGATTACACTGGTGGGTGTGACACTCGTGGGGGTGACACTGGTGGAGATTACACTCGTGGGGGTGTCACTTGTGGGGGTGTCACTTGTGGGGTGGGACGCAGTGGAGGTCCACGGAGCAGTGGAGGTCTCTGTTGAGGTGGCAGAGCTCTGTGTCGAGGTGACACTGGTGGGGGTGACACTCGTGGGTGTGTCACTGGTGGGGTTGACACTCGTGGGGCTGTCACTCGTGATGTGTCACTCGTGGGGGTCACAGCAGTTGAGGTCCACGAAGCGGTGTTGGAAGCGGTGGAGGTCTCTGTTGAAGTGGCAGAGCTCTGTGTGGATTTGTCACTCGTGGGGGTGACACTCGTGGGTTTAACAGTGGTGGGGGTGACACTCGTGGAGCTGACCCTTGTCGAGGTGACACTGGTGGGGCTGATGCTCGTGGGTTTAACACTGGTGGAGCTGACTCTCGTGGAGCTGACCTTTGTCGAGGTGACACTGGTGGGGCTGACGCTCGTGGAGTTGACAGCAGTGGTGTTTGTATCCGTGGGGGTGTCACTCGTGGGGGTGTCACTCGTGGGGGTGACACTGGTGGGGCTGACACTCGTGGGGGTGGCAGTGGTGGGGCTCAGTGCTGTCAGTGTCACTGCGGCGGCTGCAGGGAGAGGTCTGTCAGCTCACACGGACCCACGGACCCCACTGACCCCAATTGCCCACAGACCCCACGGACCCCACTGACCCCACAGCCCCCACGGACCCCACGGACCCCACGGACCCCACGGACCCCACAGCCCCCACTGACCCACAGCCCCCACGGACCCCACTGACCCCACGGACCCCACGGACCCCACGGACACCCACGGACCCCACAGCCCCCACTGACCCCACAGCCCCCACGGACCCCACTGACCCCACTGACCCCACGGACCCCACAGCCCCCAATGACCCCACTGACCCCATGGTCCCCATTGACCCCGCTGACCCCATTGACCCCACAGCCCCCACGGACCCCATGATCCTCATTAACCCCACTGACCCCACCGGTCCCCATTGACCCCATTAACCCTACTGACCCCATTGACCCCATGGTCCCCATTGACCCCATGGACCCACTGACCCCATTGACCCAATGTCCTCACCAACCCCACTGACCCCACTGACCCCACTGACCCATTGACCCACGGTCCCCATTATTTGTCCCCAATTGTTCCCATTATTATTTCCCATTATTTCCCCCATTCATTCCCCAATGTCCCCCACACCCCCCCAGCCCCACATCCCCCGGCCCCATATCCCCCCTGGCCCCACATCCCCTCCTGACCCCACATCCTATATCCATCACTGACCCCACATGCCCTCCCCGGTCCCACATCCCCCCGGCCCCACATCCCCCCTGACCCCACATACCCCCCGGCCCCACACTCCTCTGGCCCCACATCCCTACCCGACCCCACACCTCCCCCCGGCCCCACATCCTCCCCAACCCCACATCCCCACCCGACCCCACACTCCCCCCTGGCCCCACATCCCCCCCCCAGCCCCACATCCTCCCCCGACCCAACATCCCCACCCAACCCCACACCCCCCCCCGGCCCCACATCCCCCCCTGACCCCACATCCTTATATCCATCACTGACCCCACATCCCCCCCAGGCCCCACATCCCCCCCTGACCCCACACCCTCCCTGACCCCACATCCCTATATCCATCACTGACCCCCACATCCCCCCCAGCCCCACATCCCCCCGACCCCACATCCCTATATCCATCACTGACCCCACATCCCCCCCCCAGCCCCACATCCCCCCCTGACCCCACACCCTCCCTGACCCCACATCCCTATATCCATCACTGACCCCCACATCCCTGCCCGGCCCCACATCCCCCCCGGCCCCACACCCCCCCGGCCCCACACCCCCCCGGCCCCACATCCCCCGTACCCGCCAGCAGCCACCCCAGAAGCGGACAGCTCCGTCCCATGGGGCGTACGGTGTCGAAGTGGCCCCGAAGGCGGCGGCGCCGCCCTATATGGGATCGGGACATCGGGGGGGACCTTTGTCCCCAACGTCGGCGGTGACACACGGTGACGTGGGGACATAGGGCACGGCGGGGTGGGGACGGTTCTGTGGGGTTTGGGGACGGCCCATGGGGTGTGGGGTCAGCCCTATGGGGTTTGGGTCAGCCCTATGGGGGTATGGGGATGGCACTATGGGGTATGGGGGAAATAATGGGACAGCCCTATGGGGTTTGGGGTCAGCCCTATGGGGTATGGGGACGGCCCTATGGGGTTTGGGGATGGCACTATGGGGTTTGGGACGGCCCTATGGGGTTTGGGGATGGCACATTAGGGGGTATGGGGACGGCCCTACAGGGTATGGGGCGGCACTATGGGGTTATGGGGACAGCCCTATGGGGGTTATGGGGGAAATAATGGGGGTGGCCCTATGGGGTATGGGGGAAATGGAGGGGGTCATAGGGTCAGGGGGGATATGGGAATGTCATTGGGGGATTGGGGCAATGGGGGATATGCGGACATTATGGAGACGTTATGGGGTCAGTGGGGGCGCTATGGGGTCAGTGGGTCATTATGGGGTCAGTGGGGTCATTATGGGGTCCTTATGGGTCCTTATGGGCCCTTATGGGGACCTTATGGGCACTTATGGGTCATTATGGGCACTTATGGGTCCTTATGGGGTCCTTATGGGCACCTATGGGTCCTTATGGGGTCCTTATGGGCACTTATGGGGCCATGGGGCCGTGGGGCAGCAGTGCGGTGTCGCAGTGTTTGTGTCCCCCGTTGCCATCACAACCACGGGGCGGGGGAGGGGCGTGGGTGGGGCGGGCATGAGTGGGGAGGGGGCACGCGTGGGGGTGGGGCACGAGTGGGGACACGGGGTGGGGGTGATCTGTGGGGCAGCCATGGGGCAGCATAGGGGATCTATGGGGGAACTATGGGGCAGCCAAGGGGATCTATGGGGCAGCCATAGGGGATCTGTAGGGGATCTATAGGGGATCTATGGGGCAGCCATAGGGGATCTATAGGGCAGCCATAGGGGATCTATGGGGGAAACTATGGGCAGCCAAAGGGGATCTATGGGCAGCCATAGGGGATCTGTAGGGGATCTATAGGGGATCTATGGGGCAGACATAGGGGATTTATAGGGGATCTATGGGGCAGCCATGGGGGATCTATAGGGCAGCCATGGGGGATCTGTAGGGGATCTGTGGGGCAGCCATGGGGGATCTATAGGGGATCTGTGGGCAGCCATAGGGGATCTGTAGGGGATCTATGGGCAGCCATAGGAGATCTATGGGGCAGTCATAGGGGATCTGTAGGGCAGCCATAGGGGACCTGTGGGGCAGACATAGGGGATCTATAGGGGATCTGTGGGGCAGCCATAGGGGATCTATAGGGATCTATGGGGCAGCCATAGGGGATCTGTAGGGCAGCCATAGGGGACCTGTGGGGCAGACATAGGGGATCTATAGGGATCTATGGGGCAGCCATGGGGGATCTATAGGGCAGCCATGGGGGATC
The DNA here is from genome assembly GCF_038088225.1 of Cyrtonyx montezumae. Classification (NCBI taxonomy): domain Eukaryota; kingdom Metazoa; phylum Chordata; class Aves; order Galliformes; family Odontophoridae; genus Cyrtonyx; species Cyrtonyx montezumae. The sequence continues at coordinate 13,556 of NW_027071916.1, read as the reverse complement.
TGTAGGGGATCTATGGGCAGACATAGGGGATCTATAGGGCAGCCATGGGGATCTGTAGGGATCTGTGGGGCAGCCATGGGGATCTATAGGGCAGCCATAGGGATCTGTAGGGGATCTATGGGGCAGCCATGGGGGATCCGTAGGGGATCTATGGGGCAGCCATTGGGGGATCTATAGGGCAGCCATAGGGATCTGTAGGGATCTGTGGGGCAGCTATGGGGGATCTATAGGGCAGCCATAGGGATCTGTAGGGGATCTATGGGGCAGCCATGGGGGATCTATAGGGGCGGCCGGAGGGGATCTGTAGGGGATCTATGGGGCAGCCATGGGGGATCTATAGGGGCGGCCGGAGGGGATGTATGGGGCAGAAACGGGCGGGGTGGGGCCGCGGGGTGGGGGAGGGGCGGGCGGTGCCGCAGCTGTGGGGAGGGGCGGCCCCGCTTCCCCCTCCCCCACCCCCTCCCCCACCCCACATTAACCCCTCCCCCCCTCCCCCCCGTGACGGTGTTTTGCAGTCAACGCCGCAGCGAAGGGCGCAGCGAAGGAGGTGAGGACGGGGCGGCCCCACAGCTCTGCCCCATAGCGCCCCACAGCTCTGCCCCATAGCGCCCCACATCCCTGCCCCATAGCGCCCCATCCCCCCCCTCATTCATTCTCCATCCATCCGTTCCCGTTGCTCATAGCTCTGCCCATCTCTGCCCATAGCTCTGCCTCACAGCTCTGCCCCATAGCGCCCCATCCCTGCCCCATAGCGCCCCACAGCTCTGCCCATAGCACCCCATCCCTGCCCCATAGCGCCCCACAGCTCTGCCCCATAGCGCCCCATCCCCCCCCTCGACCCACCCCCCTACATTCATTCTCCATCCATCCATTCCCACTGCCCCATTGCTCTGCCCCATCCCTGCCCCATAGCGCCCTATCCCTGCCCATAAGAGCCCCACATCCCTGCCCTATAGCGCCCCACATCCCTGTCCCATAGCGCCCCATCCCTGCCCCATAGCACCACATCCCCCCCCCGGCCCACCCCCCCTATATTCATTCTCCATCTATCTGTTCCCATTGCCCATAGCGCCCATCTCTGCCCCATAGCGCTCCATCCTCATCCCATAGCGCCCCATCTCTGCCCCACAGCGCCCTATAGCGCCCCACATCCCTGCCCCATAGCGCCCCACAGCTCTGCCCCATAGCGCCCCATCCCTCCTTGACCCACCCCCCCTGCATTCATTCTCCATCCATCCGTTCCATTGCCCCATAGCGCCCCACATCCACCTCATTCCTGCCCCATAGCGCTCCATGCTCTCTGCCCCATAGCGGCTCATCCCCCCCCATCCCCATTTATTCTCCATCCATCCACTCCTATGGCCCACTTCTCTGCCCCATAGCGCCCTCCATCCCACAGGTATTTCTGCCCCATAACCCCAAGTCGGCCCCACGTCTGCCCATAGCATCGCCCCATAACCCCACTGCCCCACATCTCTGCCCCATAGCGCCCCCCATCCCACAGGTATTTCTGCCCCATAACCCCTTGTCTGCCCCACATCGCCCTCTGCCCCACATCGCCGCCCCACGGCCACACCCTGAGCACCCGCGGCCGTTTTACGATGTTGGACTTTCGGGTGGGGCGGATCTGTGGGGCGTGGGGTGGGGTCCGCTATGGGGTGGGGTCCGCTATGGGGTGGGGTTCTCTATGGGGTGGGGGCTGTGGTGTTTGCTATGGGGTGGGTTCGCTGTGGGGTGGGGGCTGCGGGTTTCCCTATGGGGCACGGACCTATGGGGGCAGGATCTATGGGGGTGGGGGGGTGTGCCCTATGGGGCAGGGGGGTCTCTCTATGGGGTGAGGGGTTCCCTATGGGGCGGGGATCTGTGGGGGTAGGGCTGGAGCTCGCTATGGGGCCGATCTGTGGGGCTGGGGTTTGCTATGGGGCCAATATATAGGGCTGGGATTTGTTATGGGGGCCCATCTATGGGGCTGGATTCATTAAGGGGCCGATCTATGGGGCCAGGACCGATCTATGGGGCTGGGATTCACTATGGGGTTCATCTATGGGGCCAGGACCGATCTGTGGGGCTGGGATTCACTATGGGGCCCATCTATGGGGCCAGGACAAATCTACAGGGCTGGGACCGATCTATGGGGCTGGGATATGCTATGGGGCCAATCTATGGGGCTGGGACCGATCTATGGGGCTGGAATGTCCCCCCGGGTGTCCCCATTCCGTCCCCCGCCCCCAATTTCCGCTCTGGAGATTCTTTGGGGCTATTTCGGGCTCCTTCCACCTGCGCTGCCCCACAGCTGTTGTGGGGCCGGGGGGGGGGGGGGGGGCGCTTCCGCCCACAACCGTGGGGGCGCCCCACTGCTCTGCCCCATAGATGGTTATGGGGTGGGGGAGGGGAGGGGGGAGCTCTGCCCCATAGATGGTGATTGGGGGGGGAGGGGGCATGGGGGGGGGGCTGTGGACCCACAGATCTGCCCCCAGGATGGCTCTGCCCCACAGATCTGCCCCACAGATCCACCCCAGAGATGGCAGTAGAATGGCTCTGCCCCATAGATCCGCCCCACAGGGGGCACTGGGATGGCTTCTGCCCCCACATATCCGCTCCATAGATCCCCCCAGGATGGCTCTGCCCCACAGATCTGCCCCATAGATGGCACTAGAATGGCTCTGCCCCACAGATCCACTCCATAGACCCCCTCAGGATGGTTCTGCCCCACAGATCCGTCCCATAGATGGCACTAGAATGGCTCTGCCCCACAGATCTGTCCCATAGATGGCACTAGAATGGCTCTGCCCCATAGATCCGCCCCATAGATGGCACCGGGATGGCTCTGCCCCATAGATCCGCCCCATAGATGGCACCGGGATGGCTCTGCCCCATAGATAACCCCTCCCCTCTCCTTCCCCCCACAGATCCCCCCCGCCCGCCATGCCGCCTCTCCGCGCCCCACACCTCCTCCTCCTCCTCCTCCTCCTCCTCCTCCGCCCACAACTGCCGCCTCCTCCGCCCCCCACGCCCCCCAAGACGCCCCCCACGCCCCCCAAGATACCCCCCACGCCCCCCAAGACGCCCCCCACGCCCCCCAAGACACCCCCCACGCCCCAAACGCGCCCCCCGCGCCCCCCAAGACGCCCCCCCCGGCTCCAGAAATGCCCCCCACGCCCCCCGAGACGCCCCCCGAGACGCCCCCCACGCCGCCCCCACGCCGCCCCTCCCCCCTCGGACGACTACCTCTACACCTCCCCGGACGGCGACCGCCGCCGCCTGGGCCCCACGGTGACCACGAGCACCGGCGCCGTCGCGGCACTTTGGTCCCCGCGGGACCCCCGGGGACGACGGCCGCCGCCTTTTTGGGGATCCCCTACGCCGTGCCCCCCCTGGGCCCCTCCGCTTCCAGCCCCCCGTGGCCCTCCGTCGGCCGTGGGTCGGGGGTCCGCGCGGCGGACGCGCAGCCGTTCGCGTGCTACCAACCCATGGACACCACGTTCCCCGGCTTCGGGGGCTCGGAGATGTGGAACCCCAACCGGAGATGAGCGAGGACTGCCTCTACCTCAACGTGTGGACCCCCGCGCGGCGCCCACGCGGGGCCGCGGTGCTCGTGTGGATCTACGGGGGGGGCTTTTACAGCGGCGCCGTGTCGTTGGACGTTTACGACGGCCGTTTCTTAGCGGCGGCCGAGGGGGCGGTGGTCGTGTCCATGAATTACCGCGTGGGTTCGTTGGGGTTTTTGGCGCTGCCGGGACGGGGCGGACGCTCCGGGGAACGTGGGGCTGTTGGATCAGCGTTTGGCGCTGGAGTGGGTGAGGGAGAGACGTGGCGGGGTTCGGGGGGGGACCCCGAAACGGTGACGCTGTTCGGGGAGAGCGCCGGCGCGGCGTCCGTGGGGCTGCATCTGCTGTCCCCACGGAGCCGCCCGTTGTTCCGGCGCGCCGTGCTGCAGAGCGGCTCCCCGAACGGCCCGTGGGTCACCGTGGGGGCGGGCGGAGGGGCGGAGGAGGGCGGTGATGCTGGGGAGGGCCGTGGGGTGCTCGGTCTCGGGTGGGGCCGGGTCGGAAAACGACACGGAGCTGTTGGGATGTTTGAGGGGAAGGATCCGGCCGAGCTGCTGCGGGGGGAGGCGGTGGTGTCGCCGCAGCACAAGCGTGTTCCGCTTCGCCTTCGTGCCCGTGGTGGACGGGGACTTCTTGGCCGATAGCCCCGAGGTGTTGTTGGGGGAGGGGGGGAGGGGGAGGCGGGGTGGGGGAGGGGAAGGGGGGGGGAGGGGCGTGGGGGGGGGGTGGGGGGAACGGGGGGCGGCCGGTGGCCGTGGGGACGGGGGGGGGAAGGGGGGGGCGGAGGGGGGGCGGAGGGGGGGGGGTGGGGGAGGGGAGTCGGGGGGAGGGGGGGGGGGGGGATTGGGGGTGGGGGGGTGGCTGGGGGTCCTGGGGGGGTGGCTGGTGGGATTGGGGGGGTGGCTGCGGGGGTCCTGGGGGGGTGGCTGGTGGATTGGGGGGTTGGTTGGGGGGTCCTGGGGGGGGTGGTTGGGGGTCCTGGGGGGGTCGGAAGAGGGGATTGGGGGTGGGGGGGGTGTCCCGGTGCTCCCCGGTGGGGGTCCTGGGGCTCTCAGTGGTCCCGGTGGTGGTCCCAGTGCCCACGGTGGTGGTCCCAGTGGTGGTCCCAGTGCTCCCAGTGGTCTCAGTGGTGGTCCCAGTGGTGGTCCCAGTGGTCTTGGTGGTGGTCCCAGTGCTCCTGGTGGTGGTCCCAGTGGTGGCCCCAGTGGTCCCAGCGGTCTCAGTGGTGGTCCCAGTGCTCCCAGTGGTGGTCCCAGTGCTCCCAGTGGTGGTCCCAGCAGTCTCAGTGGTGGTCCCCAGTGCTCCCGGTGGTGGTCCCAGTGGTGGTCCAGGTGGTCCCAGTGGTGGTCCCAGTGCTTCTGGTGGTGGTCCCAACGGTGGTCCCAGTGCTCCTGGCGGTGGTCCCAGTGCTCCCAGTGGTGGTCCCAATAGTCTCAGTGGTGGTCCCAGTGCTCCCGGTGGTGGTCCCAGCAGTCTCAGTGGTGGTCCCAGTGCTCCCGGTGGTGGTCCCCAGCAGTCTCAGTGGTGGTCCAGTGCTCCCGGTGGTGGTCCCAGTGCTCCCGGTGGTGGTCCCAGCGGTGGTCCCGGTGGTCCCGGTGGTCCCGGCGGTGTTCCCGGCGAGGTGGAGGTGCTGCTGGGCGCGGTGCGGGACGAAGGCTCGTACTTCCTCGTGTACGGCGTGCCGGGTTTCGGCAAAGACAACGAGAGCCTGATCAGCAGGGAGCAGTTCCTGGGGGGGGGTCCGCATGGGGGTCCCCCACGCCAGCGAGCTGGCGGCCGAGGCCGTGGTGCTGCACTACACGGACTGGCTGGACGCCGACAACCCCGTGAAGAACCCGCGAGGCCCTGGACGACATCGTGGGGGACCACAACGTCGTGTGCCCCCTCATGGCCTTCGCTCAGCGCTGGGGGGGCCGGGGGGGCACGGTTGTACGCCTACCTGTTCGACCACCGCTCGTCCACGCTGCTCTGGCCCCCCTGGATGGGGGGTCCCGCACGGCTACGAGATCGAGTTCGTGTTCGGGATGCCCCTCGATCCCGGCAGGAATTACACGGCCGAGGAGGGGAGATGAGCAGGAGGATGATGAGATACTGGGGGAACTTCGCCAGGACCGGGTGAGGGGGAGGGGAGGGGATGGGGGGAGGGGAGGGAGGGGAGAAATGGGGGAGGGGAGAGGAGGAGATGGGGGAGGGGAGGGAGAGGAGGGAGGGGAGGGAGGGGAGATGAGCAGGAGGAGGATGAGATACTGGGGGGAACTTCGCCAGGACCGGGTGAGGGGGCAGGGGAGGGGGTGGGGGGGGGAGGGGAGGGGAGAAATGGGGGGCGAGGGGAGGGGGGAGGGGAGAGGAGGAGATGGGGGAGGGGAGGGGGAGATGAGCAGGAGGATGATGAGATACTGGGGAACTTCGCCAGGACGCGGGTGAGGGCGGAGGGGACGGGGTGGGGGGGAGAGAGGGAGGGGGAGGGGATGGGGGAGGAGAGAGGGAGGGGAGGGGAGGGAGGAGGAGGGGAGGGGGAGATGAGCAGGAGGAGGATGAGATTACTGGGGGAACTTCGCCAGGACCGGGTGAGGGGGGGAGGGGGAGGGGGGTGGGGGGGAGAGAGGGTGGGGGAGGGGAGAAATGGGGGGAGGGGAGAGGGAGGGGGAGGGGAGAAATGGGGGGGAGGGGAGGGGAGGAGATGGGGGAGGGGAGGGGGAGATGAGCAGGAGGAGGATGAGATACTGGGGGAACTTCACCAGGACCGGGTGAGGGGGGGCAGGAATTGGGGGGGGGAGGGGAGAAATGGGGGGGGAGGGGAGGGGGAGGGGGAGAAATGGGGGGAGGGGAGGGGGGGGGGAGGGGAGGGGAGGGGAAGAGGAGGAGATGGGGGAGGGGAGGGGGAGATGAGCAGGAGGAGGATGAGATACTGGGGGAACTTCGCCAGGACCGGGTGAGGGGGGAGGGGTGGGGTGGGGGGGAGGGGAGAAATGGGGGGGAGGGGAGGGGGAGGGGAGAGGAGGAGATGGGGCAGGGGAGGGGAGAGGAGGGGAGAAATGGGGGGGAGGGGAGGGGAGAAATCGGGGGGGAGGGGAGGGGAGGGGAGGGGGAGATGAGCAGGAGGGATGATGAGATACTGGGGGAACTTCGCCAGGACCGGGTGAGGGGGAGGGGAGGGGGTGGGGGAGGGGAGGAGATGGGGGGGGGGAGGGGAGGGGAGAAATGGGGGGGGAGGGAGGGGGAGGGGAGAGGAGGAGATGGGGAGGGGAGGGGAGGGGGAGATGAGCAGGAGGATGATGAGATACTGGGGGAACTTCGCCAGGACCGGGTGAGGGGGAGGGGAGGGGGTGGGGGAGGGGAGGAGATGGGGGGGGGGGAGGGGAGGGGAGAAATGGGGGGGGAGGGGAGGGGGAGGGGAGAGGAGGAGATGGGGGAGGGGAGGGGAGGGGGAGATGAGCAGGAGGATGATGAGATACTGGGGGAAACTTCGCCAGGACCGGTGAGGGGGGAGGGGAGGGGGGGGAGAAATGCGGGGGAGGGGGGGGAGAGGAGGGGGAGGGGAGGAGATGGGGGAGGGAGGGGAGGGGAGATGAGCAGGAGGAGGATGATATTGGGGGACCTTTTCCAGGCTTCCCAGTGACGCATTAATCCCCCTGACCCCGTTGTCCCCATTGACCCCCACTGACCCCATCACCCCCATTTCCCCACTGACCCCCCCCCACTGACTTCTGACTGACCCCCGACCCCTCTCCTGACCTCTGACCCCGCAGGGACCCCAACGGGGGGGCAGTGGGGGGCCCGGCGTGGCCGCCCTATACTCCATCGGGGCAGCGCTACGCCCACCTGAACGCGCGACCCCTTTCTGTGGGGCACGGCCTCCGAACCCAAATCTGCGCCTTCTGGACGCGCTTCCTGCCCAAGCTGCTCAACGCCACCGGTACGGGGTCCTGTGGGGTCCTTATGGGGTCAAGGGGGGTCCTGTGGGGCCAAGAGGGGTCCTATGGGGTCCTTATGGGGTCAAGGGGGGTCCTGTGGGGCCAAGAGGGGGTCCTATGGGGTCCTTATGGGGCCCTTATGGGGTCAGGAGGGTCCTGGGGGGTCCTATGGGGTCAGGAGGGAGATAATAGGGTCCTGGGGGGTCCTATGGGGTCAAGAGGGGGTCTATGGGGCCAAGAGGGTCAGGAGGGTCCTGGGGAGTCCTATGGGGTCAGGAGGGGGATAATAGGGTCCTGGGGGGTCCTATGGGGTCAAGAGGGGGTCCTATGGGGCCAGAGGGGGTCAGGAGGGTCCTGGGGTGTCCTATGGGGTCAAGAGGGGGTCCTATGGGGTCCTTATGGGGTCAAGGGGGGTCCTATGGGGCCAAGAGGGGGTCAGGAGAGTCCTATGGGGTCAAGAGGGGGTCCTATGGGGTCAAGATGGGGTCCTATGGGGCCAAGAGGGGGTCAGGAGGGTCCTATGGGGTCCTTATGGGGTCAAGAGGGGTCCTATGGGGCCAAGAGGGGGTCAGGAGGGTCCTATGGGGTCCTTATGGGGTCAAGAGGGGTCCTATGGGGCCAAGAGGGGGTCAGGAGGGTCCTATGGGTCAAGAGGGGGGTCCTATGGGGTCAAGATGGGGTCCTATGGGGCCAAGAGGGGTCAGGAGGGTCCTATGGGGTCAAGAGGGGGTCCTATGGGGTCAAGATGGGGTCCTATGGGGCCAAGAGGGGGTCAGGAGGGTCCTATGGGGTCAAGAGGGGGTCCTATGGGGCCAAGAGGGGGTCAGGAGGGTCCTGGGGTGTACTATGGGGTCAAGAGGGGGTCCTATGGGGTCCCTTATGGGGTCAAGGGGGGTCCTATGGGGCCAAGAGGGGGTCAGGAGGGTCCTATGGGGGTCAAGAGGGGGGTCAGGAGGGTCCTATGGGGTCAAGAGGGGGTCCTATGGGGCTAAGAGGGGGTCAGGAGGGTCCTATGGGGTCAAGAGGGGGTCCTATGGGGCCAAGAGGGGGTCAGGAGGGTCCTGGAGGGTCCTATGGGGTCAGGAGGGGGATAATGGGGCCCTATGGGGTCAGGAGGCGGATAATGGGGCCCTATGGGGTCAGGAGGGGGATAATAGGGTCCTGGGGTGTCCTATAAACTCCTATGGGGTCAGGAGGGGGTCCTATGTGGGTCCAATGGGGTCAGGAGGGGGATAATGGGGTCCTATGGGGTCCCAAATCTGCGCCTTCTGGACGCGCTTCCTGCCCAAGCTGCTCAACGCCACCGGTACGGGGTCCTATGGGGTCCTTATGGGGCCAAGAGGGGGTCAGGAGGGTCCTGGGGGGTCAGGAGGGGGATAATGGGGTCCTGGGGGGTCCTATGAACTGCTATGGGGTCAGGAGGGGGATAATAGGGTCCTGGGGGGTCCTATGGGGGTCCCAGATCTGCGCCTTCTGGACACGCTTCCTGCTCAAGCTGCGCAACGCCACCGGTACGGGGTCCTATGGGGTCAAGAGGGGGTCCTATGGGGCCAAAAGGGGGTCAGGAGGGTCCTGGGGGGTCCTGTGGGGTCAAGAGGGGGTCCTATGGGGCCAAGAGGGTGTCAGGAGGGTCCTGGGGGGTCCTGTGGGGTCAAGAGGGGATAATGGGGCCCTATGGGGTCCTATGGTGTCTGGAGGGGGATAATAGGGTCCTATGGGGCCAAGAGGGGGTCCTATGGGGTCCTTATGGGGTCAAGAGGGGGTCCTATGGGGTCCTTATGGATCAAGAGGGGGGTTAAGAGGGTCCTATGGGGTCTTATGGGTTCCTATGGGGTCCTGATGGGGCACTATGGGGGGTTCTGTGGGGTCCTGGGGGTCCTATAGGGTCAAGAGAGGGTTTATGGGGTCCTGTGGGGTCTTATGGGGTCCTATGAGGTCAGGAGGGGGTCCTGTGGGGTCAGGAGGAGGATAATAGGGTCCTGTGGGGTCCTATGGGGTCCCAGATCTGCGCCTTCTGATGCGTTTATTTTTCGGGGTCCCTCCCTTTTTAGGGTCCCCCTTCACTTTTTGGGGTCCCCCCCCTCATTTTATAGGGTCTCCCTCCTCCCTTTTCAGGGTCCCCCCCTCCCTTTTTGGGGTTCCCTCCCTCACATTTTGGGGTCCCCCTTCTCTTTTTTGGGGCCCCCCTCCACCTACAGACCCCTTCCCACCCTCCCCCATCTTTCGGGGTCCCCCCCTCACTTATTTTGGGGGTCCCACCTCCCCGCTTTTTGGGGCCCCCCTTCCCCTACAGACCCCTTCCCACCCTCCCCCATCTTTCGGGGTCCCCCTCTCACACTTTGGGGTCCCCCCTCCCTTTTTGGGGTCCCCCCTCACATTTTGGGATCCCCCTTCTCTTTTTTGGGGCCCCCCTCCACTACAGACCCCTTCCCACCCCTCCCCCATCTTTCGGGGTTCCCCCCCTCACACTTTGGGGTCCCACCTCCCGCTTTTTGGGGCCCCCCTCCCCTACAGACCCCTTCCCACCCTCCCCCATCTTTCGGGGTCCCCCCTCACTTATTTTGGGGTCCCACCTCCCCGTTTTTTGGGGCCCCCCTCCCCCTACAGGACCCCTTCCCACCCTCCCCCATCTTTCAGGGTTCCCCCCTCACACTTTGGGGTCCCCCCTCCCTTTTGGGGTCTCCCCTCACATTTGGGGTCCCCCTTCTCTTTTTTTGGGGCCCCCCTCCCCCTACAGACCCCTTCCCACCCTCCCCCATCTTTCGGGGTCCCCCCTCACTTATTTTGGGGTCCCACCTCCCCGCTTTTTGGGGCCCCCCTCCCCTACAGACCCCTTCCCACCCTCCCCCATCTTTCGGGGTACCCCCTCACTTATTTGGGGTCCCACCTCCCCGTTTTTTGGGGTCCCCCTTCCCCCTACAGACCCCTTCCCAGCCTCCATCTTTCGGGGTCCCCCCTCACTTATTTTGGGGTCCCACCTCCCCGTTTTTTGGGGTCCCCCTCCACCTACAGACCCCTTCCCACCCTCCCCCATCTTTCGGGGTTCCCCCCTCACACTTTGGGGTCCCACCTCCCCGCTTTTTGGGGCCCCCCCTCCCCCTACAGACCCCTTCCCACCCTCCCCCATCTTTCGGGGTCCCCCCTCACTTATTTTGGGGTCCACCTCCCCGCTTTTTGGGGCCCCCCCTTCCCCTACAGACCCCTTCCCACCCTCCCCCATCTTTCGGGGTCCCCCCTCTCACACTTTGGGGTCCCCCCTCCCTTTTTGGGGTCCCCCCTCACATTTTGGGATCCCCCTTCTCTTTTTTGGGGCCCCCCTCCACCTACAGACCCCTTCCCACCCTCCCCCATCTTTCGGGGTTCCCCCCTCACACTTTGGGGTCCCACCTCCCCGCTTTTTGGGGCCCCCCCTCCCCCTACAGACCCCTTCCCACCCTCCCCCCATCTTTCGGGGTCCCCCCTCACTTATTTTGGGGTCCCACCTCCCCGTTTTTTGGGGTCCCCTCCCCCTACAGACCCCTTCCCACCCTCCCCATCTTTCGGGGTCCCCCTCTCACACTTTGGGTCCCCCCTCCCTTTTTGGGGTCCCCCCTCACATTTTGGGATCCCTCTTCTCTTTTTTGGGGCCCCCCTCCCCCTACAGACCCCTTCCCACCCTCCCCCATCTTTCGGGGTTCCCCCTCACACTTTGGGGTCCCACCTCCCCGCTTTTTGGGGCCCCCCTCCCCCTACAGGACCCCTTCCCACCCTCCCCCATCTTTCGGGGTCCCCCCTCACTTATTTTGGGGTCCCACCTCCCCGTTTTTTGGGGCCCCCCTCCCCCTACAGACCCCTTCCCACCCCTCCCCCATCTTTCAGGGTTCCCCCCTCACACTTTGGGGTCCCCCCTCCCTTTTTGGGGTCCCCCCTCACATTTTGGGGTCCCCCTTCTCTTTTTTTGGGCCCCCCTCCACCTACAGACCCCTTCCCACCCTCCCCCATCTTTCGGGGTTCCCCCCTCACACTTTGGGGTCCCACCTCCCCGTTTTTTGGGGCCCCCCTCCCCCTACAGACCCCTTCCCACCCTCCCCCATCTTTCGGGGTCCCCCCTCACATTTTGGGATCCCTCTTCTCTTTTTTTGGGGTCCCCCTCCCCCTACAGACCCTTCCCACCCTCCCCCATCTTTCAGGGTTCCCCCCTCACACTTTGGGGTCCCCCCCTCCCTTTTTGGGGTCCCCCTCACATTTTGGGGTCCCCCTTCTCTTTTTTTGGGCCCACCCTCCCCCTACAGACCCCTTCCTACCCTCCCCCATCTTTCGGGGTCCCCCCTCACTTATTTTGGGGTCCCACCTCCCCATTTTTTGGGGCCCCCCTCCCCCTACAGACCCCTTCCCACCCTCCCCCATCTTTCGGGGTCCCCCCTCACACTTTGGGGTCCCCCCTCCCTTTTTGGGGTCCCCCCTCACATTTTGGGGTCCCACCTCCCCGCTTTTTGGGGCCCCCCTCCCCCTACAGACCCCTTCCCACCCTCCCCCATCTTTCGGGGTTCCCCCCTCACACTTTGGGGTCCCACCTCCCCGCTTTTTGGGGCCCCCCTCCCCCTACAGACCCCTTCCCACCCTCCCCCATCTTTCGGGGTCCCCCCTCACTTATTTTGGGGTCCCACCTCCCCGCTTTTTGGGGCCCCTCTCCCCCTACAGACCCCTTCCCACCCTCCCCATCTTTCGGGGTCCCCCCTCACTAATTTCGGGGTCCCCCACCCCTCATTTTTCGGGGGGGTGGTTCAGGTCCTGCGGACGACGCTGGAGCGCGAATGGCGGATGGAGTTTCCACCGCTGGAGCGCATATATGGGGCGCTGGAGGACTCACTTCGAGCACTACAGCCGGCAGCCGTGCGCCACGCTGTGACCAACACCCGCACAGTGTCACCGTCACCAAACACCCGCACAGTGTCGCCCCACACCGTCACCAACACTGTCACCAACACCCGGACAGTGTCATCCACACCGTCACCCACACCCGGACAGTGTCACCAACACCTGGACAGTGTCACCGTCACCCACACCTGGACAGTGTCACCAACACCCGGGACAGTGTCACCCACACCGTCCACCCACACCCGGGACAGTGTCACCAACACCCAGACAGTGTCACCCACACCCGGACAGCCGTGCGCCACGCTGTGACCAACACCTGGGACAGTGTCACCGTCACCAACACCCCGGACAGTGTCACCCACACCATCACCCACACCCGGACAGTGTCACCAACACCCGGACAGTGTCACCATCATCCATACCTGGACAGTGTCACCGTCACCCACACCTGGACAGTGTCACCCACACCGTCACCAACACCTGGACAGTGGTCCACCCACACCCGGACAGCTGTGCGCCATGCTGTGACCAACACCCGGGACAGTGTCACCGTCACCAACACCCGGACAGTGTCACCCACACCATCACCAACACCCGGACAGTGTCACCTACATTGTCACCCCACACCCAGACAGTGTCACCTACACCGTCACCAACACCCAGACAGTGTCACCCACACCCGGACAGCCATGCACCACGCTGTGACCCCCACACCCGGACAGTGTCACCCACACCATCACCAACACTGTCACCAACACCCGGACAGTGTCACCCGTACCGTCACCAACACCCGGACAGTGTCACCTACACCCACACCCGGAGCTGTCACCTACACCGCCACCCACACCCGGAGCTGTGACTGTTTGTCCCAGCAACACCCAGAGCTGTGACTGTACCCGATAGCACTGTACCCCAATAACACTGTACCCCAATAGCACTGTACCCCAATAACACTGTACCTCAATAACACTGTACCCCAATATCTCCCAGAGCTGTGACTGTACCCCAATAACACTGTACCCCAATAAACACCCGGAGCTGTGACTGTACCCCAACAGCACCGTACCCCAGTAACACTGTAACCCAATAACACCGTACCCCAATATCTCCCAGAGCTGTGACTGTACCCCGATAACACTGCACCCCAATATCACTGTACCCCAATAACACCCGGAGCTGTGACTGTACCCCAATAGCACCGTACCCCAATAACACCTGGAGCTGTGGACTGTACCCC
>NW_027071915.1:0-41354 GCF_038088225.1 Cyrtonyx montezumae | reverse complement strand
TCTTCATCCCGACCCCTGGGTCGTAGGGATTCCCCTCATCCGTGGGGTGGGGGAGGGACTTCTGGGTCCCATAAAGGGGTATGGGGGGGACCCTAAAGGGGGTGGGGAGGATCTCCCCCAATTTTGGGGTCCCCCCCCTTCCCTAAAGGATGTGTTGATTTGGGGAGGGGGATCCCCCAAAGCCGAAGAGGATGGGGGATGGGACTTCCCCCCTCCCCCCCCCCCCATTTTGGGTTTCCCACCCCCGGTTCCCCAAAGGATTTCTTGATCTGGGGAGGGGGATCCCCAAAAGTAGAAGGGGATGGGATCTTCCTCCTCCCCCCCCCCTCATTCTGGGATCCCCCCTTTTCCCAAAGGATTTCTTGATCTGGGGAGGGGGATCCCCCAAAGCAGAAGGGGATGCGACCTTCCCCCCTCCCCCCCCCCCTTTCCCCAAAGGATTTATCAATCTGGGGAGGGGGATCCCCAAAAGTAGAAGGGGATAGGGGATGGGAGCTTCCCCCCTCCCCCCCCTCTATTCTGGGGTCCCCCCCTTCCCCAAAGGATTTATCAATCTGGGGAGGGGGATCCCCAAAAGTAGAAGGGGATGGGGGATGGGAGCTTCCCCCCTGCCCCCCCCCCCCCCCCCCTTCCCCAAAGTATTGATCTGGGGAGGGGGTGACACGGGGGGGTGCTTATGGGTGCAAAATAGGGGGAGGGCAGCAGGGGGGTACCATCCATCTGGGCCTTTATGGGGTGATGGGAATGGGGGGGGGGCGGGGGTGGGGGGAGGGGGGTCCTTGAGGAGGTCCTTCAGGACTTTTTTGGGGGGAGAGGGCGGGGGGATGCTTTCTGGATGCAGCCAGGGTCTGTCGTCCCCCCCCCCCCCTCCCCCAAAACCCATTTACCCCATTCCGGTGATGGATTTGGACACTCCCCCCTCCCCCCCCACCTTACAGCCCCACCACCCAACTGGGTCCTCCCCCCCTTTCCCCTCCCCCCCCCCCCCCCAACTTTATCCGTATCTATTGTTCTGGAGAACAAAAGGCTCCGTTGAGTTCCCCAATTATCCCGAGCAGGAGAGCAGAGGGACCCCAAACACGGCCCTGCCCCACATCGGGGCCGGCAGAATGGGTCCTGGGGGGGGGTGGGACGGTGGGGAAGGGGTCTGGTGGGGGGGTAAAACTCGGGGGGGGGGGGGTTGGGGGAGGAGGGGGGATATGGAGAGGGGGGTGGAGAAATTGATGGAGAGATGGAGGAAAGGAGGGAGGGAGGGAGGGATGGAGGGATGGGGGAAATGTTGGGAGAGATGGAGGAAAGATGGGATGGGTGGGAGGGATGATGGAGGGAGGGAGGGAGGGAGGGAGGGAGGGAGGGAGGAAAGAAGGGAGGGAGGGAGGGAGGGAGGGATGGGGGAAAGGAGGGAGGGAGGAATGGAGGAAATACTGGGAGAGATGGAGGAAAGATGGGGTGGGTGGGAGGGATGATGGAGGGATGGAGGAAAGGAGGGAGGGATGGGGGAAATGTTGGGAGAGAT
Source organism: Cyrtonyx montezumae (assembly GCF_038088225.1). Lineage (NCBI taxonomy): Eukaryota > Metazoa > Chordata > Aves > Galliformes > Odontophoridae > Cyrtonyx > Cyrtonyx montezumae. The sequence continues at coordinate 39,838 of NW_027071915.1, read as the reverse complement.
GGAGGAAAGATGGGATGGGTGGGAGGGATGATGGAGGGAGGGAGGGAGGGAAGGAAAGAGGGAGAGAGGGATGGAGGAAAGAAGGGAGGGAGGGATGGAGGAAAGGAGAGAGGGAGGGGTGGAGGAAAGGAGGGAGGGAGGGATGGGGGAAAAGTTGGGAGAGATGGAGGAAAGATGGGATGGGTGGGAGGGGTGATGGAGGGAGGGAGGAAAGGAGGGAGGGAGGGATGGAGGAAAGGAGGGAGGGAGGGATGGAGGAAATGTTGGGAGAGATGGAGGAAAGATGGGGTGGGTGGGAGGGATGATGGAGGGATGGAGGAAAGGAGGGAGGGATGGGGGAAATGTTGGGAGAGATGGAGGAAAGATGGGATGGGTGGGAGGGATGATGGAGGGAGGGAGGGAGGGAGGAAAGGAGGGAGGGAGGGGTGGAGGAAAGGAGGGAGGGAGGGATGGAGGAAATATTGGGAGAGATGGAGGAAATATGGGATGGGTGGGAGGGATGATGGAGGGAGGGAGGAAAGGAGGGAGGGAGGGATGGAGGAAATATTGGGCTGGATGGAGGAAAGATGGGATGGGTGGAAGGGAGGGAGGGAGACAGGGAGGGAGGGAGGGAGGGAGGGAGACAGGGAGGGAGGGAGGGAGGGAGGGAGGGAGGAATGGGGTAACGTTGGGATGGATGGAGGAAAGATGGGATGGGTGGAAGGGATGATGGAGGGAAGGAGGGACAGAGGGAGAGAGGGAGTGAGGGTAGGAGGGAGGGAGGGAGAGAGGGAGGAAGGGAGAGATGGAGAGATGGAGGGAGGGAGGGATGGCTGGATGGGGGAAATGTTGGGATGGATGGAGGAAAGATGGGATGGGTGGAAGGGATGATGGAGGGAGGGAGGGATGGAGGGAGGGATGGTTGGTTGGTTGGAGGGAGGGAGGGAGGGAGGGAGGGATGGTTGGTTGGTTGGAGGGAGGGAGGGAGGGAGGGAGGGAGGGATGGTTGGTTGGTTGGAGGGAGGGAGGGAGGGAGGGAGGGATGGTTGGTTGGTTGGAGGGAGGGAGGGAGGGAGGGAGGGATGGTTGGTTGGTTGGAGGGAGGGAGGGAGGGAGGGAGGGATGGTTGGTTGGTTGGAGGGAGGGAGGGAGGGATGGATTGAGAGATGACTCATTGAATGGATGGACGGAGGGATGGAGGGATGGAGGGATGGTTGGATGGAGGGATGGAGGGATGGATGGAGGAATAGATGGATGCATGGATGGATGGATGGATGGAGGGATGGAGGGATGGAGGGATGGAGGGATGGAGGGATGGATGGAGGGAGGGATGGACGGAGGGATGGAGGGATGGAGGGATGGACGGAGGGATGGAGGGATGGAGGGATGGTTGGATGGTTGGATGGAGGGATGGATGGATGGATGGATGGATGGATGGATGGATGGATGGATGGATGGATGGAGGGATGGAGGGATGGAGGGATGGAGGGATGGATGGGTGGATGGATGGATGGACGGACGGACATAAGGGATGGACAGAAAAGTGGATGCTCATACAGATGGATGGATGGAGGTACAGACGGATGGAAAGACCACGGACGAATCACCACCACCAACCCCCCCCCCAACCCCCCCGCCGCCCCACTGGCGCCAGCGCTGACCCAAATCCACCCAGCCCCAGATCTTATCTCTTCCCCAAAGACCAACGTGTCCCCAGGGCCCGCCCCCTCCATGGGGACCGGTGGGGGTGGCCCTGGGGAGGGAATTGGGGGGAGGAACCCGCGTCCCATTGGCTGGAGCCACCCCCTTGGCTACTACAAATACCTGCGACCTTCTGAGGAGGACGCTCAGCTCCTCAGCTCAGGCATGGTGAGTGCTGGATCCCTGGGTCCCCCCTCCTTTGGGGGTGGGGTTATGGGGTCTGTGGTGCACGCTGGGTCTTGGGTACGGTGGTCCCTTGCCCCCCTCCCCCCCCCCCCTCTTTTAGTGGGGTGAGACGGGCCCTTGCCGGAGGGGTCCCACCCGGATAGGTGGGAATGGGTTCTGTGGGGTCCACCGCCCACCCATGGGGGTTTATGGGGTACAGTGGGGTGGGATCCCACACCCCTCCGTCGGATGCTCCGTTTAAGGTGCGGATGGACCCAAAGCGGGGCAGAATGGGGGTCCCCTCCTCTCCCTTCCCATTCTCTGTGGTGTCAGTGGGTTAACCCCCACCCCGACCCCAAACCTTCCTAGATTCCTCTCTGAGGAGCTGTGAAGATGGTTCTCCACGGCCTGCTTCTCCTCTGGAGCTGCTTCGTGCTGCGATGCGGTGAGTCCCATCACCCCAAAATTGACGGTTTTGCCCTGAGATCCCTCCCCGTCCCTCTCCATCTCTATCTTCAGGTCGGGGTCCTCCTTCCCCACCCTCTCCCTCCTTCCATCTCCAACCCCCCAGAATTTCCACTTCCACGCTCCAGACCCGCCCACCCTTGCACTGATACTTTCTTTACCCTTTCAACACCAAACCTGGCATTTCCAACCCCAAAATCCATCCACCTTTTCCTGATCGAGGCCTCCAATCCCAAATCTGCTATTTCCAACCCCAAAATCCATCCCACCTTTCACTGCAACTCTTCCTTTCCACCTCCAATCCCAAATCTGCCATGTCCAACCCCAAAATCCATCCCACCTTTCACTGCAACTCTTCCTTTCCACCTCCAATCCCAAATCTGCCATGTCCAACCCCAAAATCCATCCCACCTTTCACTGCAACTCTTCCTTTCCACCTCCAATCCCAAATCTGCCATGTCCAACCCCAAAATCCATCCCACCTTTCACTGCAACTCTTCCTTTCCACCTCCAATCCCAAATCTGCCATGTCCAACCCCAAAATCCATCCCACCTTTCACTGCAACTTTTCCTTTCCACCTCCAATCCCAAATCTGCCATGTCCAACCCCAAAATCCATCCCACCTTTCACTGCAACTCTTCCTTTCCACCTCCAACCCCAAAACCACCATTCCCAACCCCAACATCCATCAATCTTTTATCTTGCTCCATGCTTCTAATACCAAATCTACCATTTCCAACCCCAAAATCCACCCACCCTTTCCTTCTTGACCTCACATCTTCCATTTCCAACCCCCAAATCCATTTACCCTTTCCTTCTAGATCCCAAACCTTCCGTTTCCAACCCCAAAATCCACCCACCCGTTCCTTCTTGACCCCAAATCTGCCCTATCCAACCCCAGAGCCCACTTCCCAGATTGGCTGTTTCTAAACCCCAAAACCACTCTGCCCCTCCGAGTGCACCATCCCCTTTTCCCCAGGGGTGGGCAGCAACCCAAGCCCTAAACATCCCCCTACAGAATCCTCACCCTTTTATTTCCTTTGGGATCGTGCACCGAAAGGGAGAAATAAAAGTTTATAGTGGGAAGGGAGGGAAAACATTGGGAATTGGGGGATTTTTTTCCCCTTTTTTGGCACAAAAGTCCCCTTTTTTGGAGAGGAGCGGATTGTCCGCTGCCCTATATGGGATTTTCGCTCACTGTCACCCTATTGTTGTTCCCAGGTACGGACCCACAGCCCCATGTCAGTGACAAGTTGTGCTCCGGGGTCCGATGCGGACCCGGAATGATTTGTAGGGTTTTGGATGATGGACCCAAATGTGTCACGCTGCCCTCGTGCAAGAACTACCCGTGCCCAAAAGGTACATGAGGAGCGTGTCCTTTTTGTTCCCCTAAGGATATCCATGGGGGTGTGGGTGGGATGTCCCACTTCATCCCACTGCCATCATCTGGGAACACCAGTTGTGGTTTGGGATCGGAGTATGGGATGGTGGGTGGGACATCCCAGTTCATCCCATTGCCATCCTGTAGGAACACCAGTTCAGATTTGGAATCGGAGTATGGGATGGTGGGTGGGACGTCCCAGTTCATCCCATTGCCATCCTGTAGGAACACCAGTTCAGATTTGGGATCGGAGTATGGGATGGTGGGTGGGACGTCCCAGTTCATCCCATTGCCATCCTGTAGGAACACCAGTTCAGATTTGGGATCGGAGTATGGGATGGTGGGTGGGACATCCCAGTTCATCCCATTGCCATCCTGTAGGAACACCAGTTCAGATTTGGGATCGGAGTATGGGATGGTGGGTGGGACGTCCCAGTTCATCCCATTGCCATCCTGTAGGAACACCAGTTCAGATTTGGGATCGGAGTACGGGATGGTGGGTGGGACGTTCCAGTTCATCCCATTGCCATCCTGTAGGAACACCAGTTCATATTTGGGATCGGAGTATGGGATGGTGGGTGGGACATCCCAGTTCATCCCATTGCCATCCTGTAGGAACACCAGTTCAGATTTGGAATCGGAGTATGGGATGGTGGGTGGGACGTCCCAGTTCATCCCATTGCCATCCTGTAGGAACACCAGTTCAGATTTGGGATCGGAGTATGGGATGGTGGGTGGGACGTCCCAGTTCATCCCATTGCCATCCTGTAGGAACACCAGTTCAGATTTGGGATCAGAGTGGGGCACGGTGGGCGGGGCGACCCGTGTATGTGTACTCATGTAAGGATTCCCGTTGTGAAGCTGGGACGGAGTGCAGGATGGTGAACGGCTCACCTCAGTGCATCCCGTTGCCCTCGTGCAAGAACACCCGTTGTGAAAAAGGGACAGAGTGCAAGATGGTGCATGGATCACCTCAGTGCATCCCGTTGCCGTCGTGCAAGAACACCAGATGTGAAAAAGGGACAGAGTGCAAGATGGTGCACGGGTCGCCCCAATGCATCCCGTTGCCGTCGTGCAAGAACACCAGATGTGAAAAAGGGACAGAGTGCAAGATGGTGCATGGATCACCTCAGTGCATCCCGTTGCCATCGTGCAAGAACACCAGATGTGAAAAAGGGACAGAGTGCAAGATGGTGCATGGATCACCTCAATGCATCCCACTGCCATCGTGCAAGAACACTCGTTGTGGAAAAGGGACAGAGTGCAAGATGGTGCACGGGTCGCCCCAATGCATCCCGTTGCCGTCGTGCAAGAACACCCATTGTGAAGCTGGGACAGAGTGCAAGATGGTGCATGGATCACCTCAGTGCATCCCGTTGCCGTCGTGCAAGAACACCAGATGCGAAGAAGGAACTGAGTGCAAGATGGTGCATGGATCACCCCAATGCATCCCACTGCCGTCGTGCAAGAACACCCGTTGTGAAGCTGGAACTGAGTGTAAGATGTTGGATGGGGTGCCCAAGTGTGTCCCATTGCCGTCGTGCAAGAACACCCGTTGTGAGGCAGGCACAGAGTGTAGGATGGTAGACGGATGGCCCAAGTGCATCCCGTTGCCCTCGTGCAAGAACACCCGTTGTGAAGCTGGAACCGAGTGCAAGATGGTGCACGGATCACCTCAATGCATCCCACTGCCATCGTGCAAGAACACCCGTTGTGAAGCTGGGACAGAGTGCAAGATGGTGCACGGATCACCACAGTGCATCCCGTTGCCCTCGTGCAAGAACACCAGATGTGAAGCAGGAACTGAGTGCAAGATGGTGCAAGGGTCGCCCCAATGCATCCCACTGCCGTCGTGCAAGAACACCCGTTGTGAAAAAGGGACAGAGTGCAAGATGGTGCACGGATCACCACAGTGCATCCCGTTGCCCTCGTGCAAGAACACCCGTTGTGAAGCTGGGACAGAGTGCAAGATGGTGCACGGATCACCTCAATGCATCCCATTGCCGTCGTGCAAGAACACCAGATGTGAAGCAGGAACCCGGTGCAAGATGGTGGATGGGGTCCCCAAATGTGTCCCATTGCCGTCGTGCAAGAACTTCCAGTGTGATGCAGGAACAGAATGCAAGATGGTGGGCGGGTGGCCTCAGTGCGTCCCGTTGCCCTCGTGCAAGAACACCAGATGCGGTGCAGGAACCCGGTGCAAGATGGTGGATGGGGTCCCCAAATGCGTCCCGTTGCCGTCGTGCAAGAACTTCCAGTGTGATGCAGGAACAGAATGCAAGATGGTGGGCGGGTGGCCTCAGTGCGTCCCGTTGCCCTCGTGCAAGAACACCAGATGCGGTGCAGGAACCCGGTGCAAGATGGTGGATGGGGTCCCCAAATGCGTCCCGTTGCCGTCGTGCAAGAACTTCCAGTGTGATGCAGGAACAGAATGCAAGATGGTGGGCGGGTGGCCTCAGTGCGTCCCGTTGCCCTCGTGCAAGGACACCAGATGCGGTGCAGGAACCCGGTGCAAGATGGTGGATGGGGTCCCCAAATGCGTCCCGTTGCCGTCGTGCAAGAACTTCCAGTGTGATGCAGGAACAGAATGCAAGATGGTGGGCGGGTGGCCCAAGTGTGTCCCCAAGCCCTCGTGTCGTCACCTGAGCTGCGGGGAGGGCACGCGGTGCAAGATGGTGGACGGTTGGCCACGTTGCGTCCACGTGTCACCGACCTGCCGGGACGTTCAGTGCCGGAAGGGGACCCGCTGCCAAATGGTGGAGGGGTGGCCCAAGTGCGTGCACAAGTTGCTCCTCCGTCGGGAAGTGCCACCGTCGTCAGCTCTGTCGTGCCTCAATTTCCCCTGCGGGAGCGGGACGGAGTGCCGGATGGAGGGAGGGTCGCCTCGGTGCGTCCCAAGCAAGACGACCCCAACGCAACCTTCTTGTAGGGTGCACTGTCCCAAGGGGACCACGTGCCAGATGAGAGATGGGTGGCCCCACTGCGTTCACCCCGTTCCCTCCTGCAGCGTCATCCAGTGCCGGAAAGGAACGGAGTGTCAAATAGTCAACGGTTGGCCACGGTGTGTCCAGAGCAAGGCGGCCCCAGGAGGAGTTTGTCGGGACTTCTCGTGTCCCAAAGGGACCTCGTGTAAGGTGACAGATGGACAACCCCACTGCGTCCACAACCCGCCCTCCTGCGATGACGTCCAGTGCCAGAAGGGAACCGTGTGCCACATGGTCAACGATTGGCCGTGGTGTGGTCCCACCAAGGAGACCCACGAGACAACGGTCCACCAGACCCCAACCTGCAAGGATATCCAGTGCCAAAAGGGGATGGAGTGTAAAATGGTGGACGGGTGGCCCAAATGTGTTGGTCCCGTGCCGTCGTGTGGGGACATCCATTGTTCCCCAGGCACCGTGTGCAAGATGGTCAACGGTTGGCCAAAATGCGCCCACGAACCGCTCTCCTGTAGCAACATCCAGTGCACCAAGGGGACCACGTGTCAGATGGTGGATGGTTGGCCACGATGCATCCAAGTCAAGGTGGCACCAAGACGACCTTCCTGTAGTGATATCCACTGCCCTAAAGGGACATCTTGTAAGATGATGGATGGACATCCACAGTGTGTCCAAAACCAACCTACCTGCAGCGACATCCATTGCCAGAAGGGAACTACATGCCAGATGGTGGATGGTTGGCCACAGTGCATCCAAGTCAAGGTATCTCCAAGACAACCTTCCTGTAGTGACATCCACTGTCCCAAGGGGACCACGTGTCAGATGCTGGATGGACATCCTCAGTGTGTCCACAACCAACCCACCTGCAGCGACATCCAGTGCACCAAGGGGACCGCGTGTCAGATGGTGGATGGTTGGCCAAGATGCATCCAAGTCAAGGTGGCACCAAGACGACCTTCCTGTAGTGACATCCACTGTCCCAAGGGGACCTCGTGTAAGATGATGGATGGACATCCTCAGTGTGTCCAAAACCAACCCACCTGCAGCGACGTCCAGTGCACCAAGGGGACTGCGTGCCAGATGGTGGATGGTTGGCCACGATGCATCCAAGTCAAGGTGGCACCAAGACGACCTTCCTGTAGTGACATCCACTGTCCCAAGGGGACTTCTTGTAAGATAATGGATGGACATCCCCAATGTCTTCAAAACCAACCCACCTGCAGTGACATCCAGTGCTCCAAGGGGACCACATGTCAGATGGTAGATGGTTGGCCACAGTGCATCCAAGTCAAGGTGGCACCAAGACGACCTTCCTGTAGTGACATCCACTGTCCTAAGGGGACCTCGTGTAAGATGATGGATGGACATCCTCAGTGCATCCAAAACCAACCCACCTGCAGTGACATCCATTGCCAGAAGGGAACTACATGCCAGATGGTGGATGGTTGGCCACAGTGCATCCAATTCAAGGTATCTCCAAGGAGACCTTCTTGTAGTGATATCCACTGTCCCAAGGGGACTTCTTGTAAGATGACAGATGGACATCCACAGTGTGTCCAAAACCAACCCACCTGCAGTGACATCCAGTGCTCAAAGGGCACCATGTGTCAGATCATCAATGGGTGGCCACAATGCATCCAAACGAAGTCCTCTATCAGGAGACCCACCTGTAGTGATGTGCACTGTTCCAAGGGGACAACATGTCAGGTGGTCAATGGTTGGCCACAGTGTTTACAAGTCAAGGAGGCCCCAGGACTACCCACTTGCAAGGACATTCAGTGTCCCAAAGGGACATTGTGTAGGGTGACAGATGGATGGCCCCACTGTGTGCAGAACCAGCCCTCCTGTCATGATATCCAATGTCAGAAGGGGACGGTATGCCAAATGGTGGATGGATGGCCACAATGCATCCAGACAAAGACTACTATCAGGACACCCACCTGTACTGATGTCCAGTGCTCTAAGGGGACCACGTGTCAGGTGGTCAATGGTTGGCCACAGTGTTTACAAGTAAAGGTGGTCCCAAGACAACCCACTTGCAAGGACATTCAGTGTCCCAAAGGGACATCGTGTAGGGTGACAGATGGGTGGCCCCACTGTGTGCAGAACCAGCCCTCCTGTCATGATATCCAGTGTGAGAAGGGAACAGTGTGCCAAATGGTGGATGGATGGCCACGGTGTGTCCAGACAAAGACTTCCATCAGGAGACCCACCTGTAGTGATGTCCAGTGCTCTAAAGGGACGACGTGTCAGATGGTCAATGGTTGGCCTCAGTGTGTGCAAGCCAAGGTGGCTCCAAGACAGCCTTCCTGCAAAGATATTCAGTGTCCCAAAGGGACTTCGTGTAGGGTGACAGATGGATGGCCCCACTGCGTGCAGAACCAGCCCTCCTGTCATGATATCCAGTGTGAGAAGGGAACGCAGTGTCAGATGGTGGATGGATGGCCACGATGCATCCAAACGAAGACTACTATCAGGACACCCACCTGTAGTGATGTCCAGTGCTCTAAAGGGACAACATGTCAGGTGGTCAATGGTTGGCCACAGTGTTTACAAGTAAAGGAGGCCCCAAGACAACCCACTTGCAAGGACATTCAGTGTCCCAAAGGGACATTGTGTAGGGTGACAGATGGATGGCCCCACTGTGTGCAGAACCAGCCCTCCTGTCATGATATCCAATGTCAGAAGGGAACGCAGTGTCAGATGGTGGATGGATGGCCTCGATGCATCCAAATGAAGACTTCCATCAGGAGACCCACCTGTAGTGATGTCCAGTGCTCCAAGGGGACCACGTGTCAGATGGTGGATGGTTGGACAAGATGCATCCATGTCAAGGTGGCACCAAGACGACCTTCCTGTAGTGACATCCACTGTCCCAAGGGGACTTCTTGTAAGATAATGGATGGACATCCCCAATGTCTTCATAACCAACCCACCTGCAGTGACATCCAGTGCTCTAAAGGGACAACGTGTCAGATGGTGGATGGTTGGCCTCAGTGTGTGCAAGCCAAGGTGGCTCCAAGACAGCCTTCCTGCAAAGATATTCAGTGTCCCAAAGGGACTTCGTGTAGGGTGACAGATGGATGGCCCCATTGTGTGCAGAACCAGCCCTCCTGCCATGATATCCAGTGTGAGAAGGGAACAGTGTGCCAAATGGTGGATGGATTGCCACGGTGTGTCCAGACAAAGACTTCCATCAGGAGACCCACCTGTAGTGATGTCCAGTGCTCTAAAGGGACGACGTGTCAGATGGTCAATGGTTGGCCTCAGTGTGTGCAAGCCAAGGTGGTTCCAAGACAACCTACCTGCAAAGACATTCAGTGTCCCAAAGGGACTTCGTGTAGGGTGACAGATGGATGGCCCCACTGCGTGCAGAACCAGCCCTCCTGTCATGATATCCAGTGTGAGAAGGGAACGCAGTGTCAGATGGTGGATGGATGGCCTCGATGCATCCAAATGAAGACTTCCATCAGGAGACCAACCTGTAGTGATGTCCAGTGCTCTAAGGGGACCACGTGTCAGATGGTCAATGGTTGGCCTCAGTGTGTGCAAGTCAAGGTGGCTCCAAGACAACCTTCCTGCAAGGATATTCAGTGTCCGAAAGGGACATCGTGTAAGATGACAGATGGACATCCTCAGTGTGTCCAAAACCAACCCACCTGCAGTGACATCCAGTGCACCAAGGGGACCACGTGCCAGATGGTGGATGGTTGGCCACGATGCATCCAGACAAAGACTTCGATCAGGAGACCCACCTGTAGTGATGTCCAGTGCTCTAAAGGGACAACGTGTCAGATGGTGGATGGTTGGCCAAGATGCATCCATGTCAAGGTGGCACCAAGACGACCTTCCTGTAGTGACATCCACTGTCCCAAGGGGACTTCTTGTAAGATAATGGATGGACATCCCCAATGTCTTCATAACCAACCCTACCTGCAGTGACATCCAGTGCTCTAAAGGGACGACGTGTCAGATGGTGGATGGTTGGCCTCAGTGTGTGCAAGCCAAGGTGGCCCAAGACAACCTTCCTGCAAGGACATTCAGTGTCCCAAAGGGACATCGTGTAGGGTGACAGATGGATGGCCCCACTGTGTGCAGAACCAGCCCTCCTGTCATGATATCCAGTGTGAGAAGGGAACGCAGTGTCAGATGGTCAATGGATGGCCACAATGCATCCAAATGAAGACTTCGATCAGGAGACCCACCTGTAGTGATGTCCAGTGCTCTAAAGGGACCACGTGTCAGATGGTCAATGGCTGGCCTCAGTGTGTGCAAGCCAAGGTGGCCCCAAGACAACCCACTTGCAAGGACATGGAGTGTCCCAAAGGGACATCGTGTAGGGTGACAGATGGATGGCCCCACTGTGTGCAGAACCAGCCCTCCTGTCATGATATCCAATGTCAGAAGGGAACGCAGTGTCAGATGGTGGATGGATGGCCACGATGCATCCAAACGAAGACTACTATCAGACACCCACCTGCAGTGATGTCCAGTGCTCTAAAGGGACAACATGTCAGGTGGTCAATGGTTGGCCACAGTGTTTACAAGTAAAGGAGGCCCAAGACAACCCACTTGCAAGGACATTCAGTGTCCCAAAGGGACATCGTGTAGGGTGACAGATGGGTGGCCCCACTGTGTGCAGAACCAGCCCTCCTGTCATGATATCCAGTGTGAGAAGGGAACGCAGTGTCAGATGGTGGATGGATGGCCACGATGCATCCAAATGAAGACTTCCATCAGGAGACCAACCTGCAGTGATGTCAGTGCTCTAAAGGGACCACGTGTCAGATGGTCAATGGCTGGCCTCAGTGTGTGCAAGCCAAGGTGGCCCCAAGACAACCCACTTGCAAGGACATGGAGTGTCCCAAAGGGACATTGTGTAGGGTGACAGATGGGTGGCCTCACTGCGTGCAGAACCAGCCCTCCTGTCGTGATATCCAATGTCAGAAGGGGACGGTATGCCAAATGGTGGATGGATGGCCACAATGCATCCAGACAAAGACTTCTATCAGCAGACCCACCTGTACTGATGTCCAGTGCTCTAAAGGGACCACGTGTCAGAATGGTCAATGGTTGGCCTCAGTGTGTGCAAGTCAAGGTGGGACCAAGACAACCCACTTGCAAGGATGTGCAGTGTCCCAAAGGGACATCGTGTAGGGTGACAGATGGGTGGCCCCACTGTGTGCAGAACCAGCCCTCCTGTCATGATATCCAATGTCAGAAGGGAACGCAGTGTCAGATGGTGGATGGATGGCCTCGATGCATCCAAATGAAGACTTTGATCAGGAGACCCACCTGCAGTGATGTCCAGTGCTCCAAGGGGACCACATGTCAGATGGTCAATGGATGGCCACAATGCATCCAAACAAAGACTTCCATCATGAGACCCCACATGCAATGATGTCCAGTGCTCCAAGGGGGACCACGTGCCAGATGGTGGATGGTTGGCCACAGTGCATCCAAGTCAAGGTGGCACCAAGACGACCTTCCTGTAGTGACATTCACTGTCCAAAGGGAGACCTCGTGTAAGATGATGGATGGACATCCTCAGTGTGTCCACAACCAACCCACCTGCAGTGACATCCAGTGCTCAGAAGGGCACCATGTGTCAGATCATCAATGGGTGGCCACAATGCATTCAAAAAACGTCCTCTATCAGGAGACCCACCTGTAGTGATGTCCAGTGCTCCAAAGGGGACGACGTGTCAGATGGTGGATGGTTGGCCTCAGTGTGTGCAAGTCAAGTTGCCTCCAAGACAACCTTCCTGCAAGGATGTGCAGTGTCCCAAAGGGACATCGTGTAGGGTGACAGATGGATGGCCCCACTGTGTGCAGAACCAGCCCTCCTGTCATGATATCCAGTGTGAGATAGGGAACGCAGTGTCAGATGGTGGATGGATGGCCACGATGCATCCAAATGAAGACTTCGATCAGGAGACCCACCTGCAGTGATGTCCAGTGCTCTAAAGGGACAACGTGTCAGATGATCAATGGCTGGCCACAGTGTATGCAAGCCAAGGTGGCTCCAAGACAACCTTCCTGCAAGGATATTCAGTGTCCGAAAGGGACATCGTGTAAGATGACAGATGGACATCCTCAGTGTGTCCAAAACCAACCCACCTGCAGCGACATCCAGTGCTCAAAAGGAACGCAGTGTCAGATGGTGGATGGTTGGCCACGATGCATCCAAGTCAAGGTGGCACCAAGACGGCCTTCCTGTAGTGACATCCACTGTCCCAAGGGAACTTCTTGTAAGATAATGGATGGACATCCTCAGTGTGTCCAAAACCAACCCACCTGCAGCGACGTCCAGTGCTCCAAGGGGACCACGTGTCAGATGGTGGATGGTTGGCCTCAGATGTGTGCAAGCCAAGGTGGCCCCAAGACAACCTTCCTGCAAGGACATTCAGTGTCCCAAAGGGACATCGTTGTAGGGTGACAGATGGATGGCCCCACTGCGTGCAGAACCAGCCCTCCTGTCATGATATCCAATGTCAGAAGGGAACTGAGTGCCAGATGGTCAACAATTGGCCATGGTGTGTCCAAATCAAGACCACCGTGAGACAACCCTCCTGTAGGGACATCCAGTGTCCCAAAGGGATCACGTGCATGATGCTCCACGGGCAGCCCCAGTGCATCCACCGACAACCCTCCTGCAGTGACATCCGTTGCCAGAAAGGGACAGCGTGCCAGATCGTTGATGGTTGGCCCCAGTGCGTCCAACGTGGCCCCTCCTGCTCTGACATCCATTGTCACGAAGGGCACTGTGTGCCAAGTGCTGGATGGGTGGCCACGTTGCATCCAAATGACAATGCCCTCGAGGCGACCTTCCTGCACGGACATCCTCTGTCCCAAGGGCACATCCTGTACTACAGTGGAGGGCACACCCCGCTGCCGTCCCATCCAACCCCTCCTCCTCACTGCATCCCGAGCTCTGCCTGCTCCTCTCCCCCAAAACCCACCCTGAGGTCGCCGTTGCCCCCTCCCCGTGCCACGGTCCTCAATGTCAACGGCATCCCTCCATCCTGCCAACACGTCACCTGCCACCCCGGCACCGTTTGCACGCTGCTTCACGGCCGCCCCACCTGCATCTCCCGCCCTTCCTGCAAGAACCTCCATTGCAGATCGGAGAACGGGCTGCAAAATCATCAACGGTTGGCCCCGTTGCGTCCGCATCCCATCCTGCAAGGACCTGCAATGCCCGAGCGGGACGGTGTGCCGGGCAGTGCAAGGTTGGCCCAAATGCGTGCGGATGGTGAGGAGTGCCCCAGCGACATCATGCTCTGACAACCCTTGCCCTGCGGGCACCACGTGCCACATGGAGAAGGGAGTCCCCCAGTGCATCCCCCGAGGCCCCAACTGCTCCACGAGTGCGTTGCTCGGACAGGGACCACGTGCCACATGGTTGGGGGTCGGCCCAACTGCGGTGCCCAACTCGCCCAACTGCAGCACCGTCCGCTGCCCGCCGGCACCAGCGTGCCAACTGGAGGGTGGTTGGCCAACCTGCGTGCCCCACAAGCCATCCTGCGGCACCGTCCGCTGCCCGGTGGGGACCACGTGCAGGATGGTGGGACGATTGGCCCAAGTGTGTCCCCAATAAGCCATCTTGCAAAGAGGTGACGTGCCCGGCGGGGACCGCTGTGCCAAATGGTGGACGATTGGCCCAAGTGCGTGCCCAGGAGCCGACTTGCAAAGATACGCATTGCCCGCTCGGAACGACGTGTCAAATGGTGGAGGATTGGCCCAAGTGCGTCCCCACCAGATGTCCTGCAAAGAGGTGCACTGCCCGCCTGCGACCACCTGCAAAATGGTGGGGGATTGGCCCGGTGGCGTTCCCAACCAGCTGTCCTGCAAAGATATGCATTGTCCAGTTGGGACAACGTGCCAAGTGGTGAAGGATGGGCCTCAATGCGTTCCTACAAGATGTCCTGCAAGGATTTCTCGTGTCCAACTGGGACGGTTTGTAGGATGGTGGGCAACCAACCCAACTGCGAACCCAACAAGATGTCCTGCAAAGATTTCTCATGTCCAGTTGGGACGACGTGCCAAGTGGTGAAGGATGGGCCTCAATGCGTTCCCTACAAGATGTCCTGCAAGGATTTCTCGTGTCCAACTGGGACGGTTTGTAGGATGGTGGGCAACCAACCCAACTGCGAACCCAACAAGATGTCCTGCAAAGATTTCTCATGTCCAGTTGGGACGACGTGCCAAGTGGTGAAGGATGGGCCTCAATGTGTTCCCTACAAGATGTCCTGCAAGGATTTCCCGTGTCCAACTGGGACGGTTTGTAGGATGGTGGGCAACCAACCCAACTGCGAACCCAACAAGATGTCCTGCAAAGATTTCTCATGTCCAGTTGGGACAACGTGCCAAGTGGTGAAGGATGGGCCTCAATGCATTCCCAACCACTTGTCCTGCAAAGATTTCCCGTGTCCAACTGGGACAGTTTGTAGGATGGTGGGCAACCAACCCAACTGCGAACCCAACAAGATGTCCTGCAAAGATTTCTCATGTCCAGTTGGGACGACGTGCCAAGTGGTGAAGGATGGGCCTCAATGCGTTCCCAACCACTTGTCCTGCAAAGATTTCCCGTGTCCAACTGGGACAGTTTGTAGGATGGTGGGCAACCAACCCAACTGCGAACCCAACAAGATGTCCTGCAAAGATTTCTCATGTCCAGTTGGGACGACGTGCCAAGTGGTGAAGGATGGGCCTCAATGCGTTCCCAACCACTTGTCCTGCAAAGATTTCCCGTGTCCAACTGGGACAGTTTGTAGGATGGTGGGCAACCAACCCAACTGCGAACCCAACAAGATGTCCTGCAAAGATTTCTCATGTCCAGTTGGGACGACGTGCCAAGTGGTGAAGGATGGGCCTCAATGCGTTCCCAACCACTTGTCCTGCAAAGATTTCCCGTGTCCAACTGGGACGGTTTGTAGGATGGTGGACAACCAACCCAACTGTGTTCCCTACAAGATGTCCTGCAAAGATTTCCCGTGTCCAACTGGGACGGTTTGTAGGATGGTGGACAACCAACCCAACTGCGAACCCAACAAGATGTCCTGCAAGGATTTCCCATGTCCAACTGGGACGGTTTGTAGGATGGTGGACAACCAACCCAACTGCGAACCCACCAAGCTTTCCTGCAACGACATCCATTGCCCAAAGGGCGAAACCTGTGAGCTGACGGAGGAGGACTCGCCCCGATGCGTCCCCACACATCACCCCCCTCTCGTCTGCCACGTCCTGAGGCAGTGGCGGTACCGAGCGTTCGATGGGAGGGGGTACAACTTGGGGGGACCCTGCGCCCGAACGCTGCTGAGCACTTGTGGGGCCCAGAAGACCTTCCTCAACATCACGGTGGGAGGACAGGACGGCACGGGACCGACCGCGTCCTTCGCCTATGTCATGCTCCAGGGAGATGGATTCGAGGTCGTGCTGGTCCAAGGAGAGGAGAAGATGGCAAGGGTGAGGGGAAGGAGAGAGGAGAGGGGTGGTCCCGGTGGGGGGAAATGGGGCTGTGGGGTCTCCTGGGTTCTGGAATTTCAAGAGAGGTGGAGGGTCTGTGTGTCAGGGATCCCCCCACCCCACTTCCAGCCCCCCAGACCCCATATCTGTGTAGTCAGGGATCCCCCCACCCCACTTCCAGCCCCCAGACCCCAAATCTGGGTGGTCAGGGATCTCTTGACCCCATTTCCACCCCCCAGACCCCATATCTGTCCCTCACCCCACTTCCAGCCCCTCAGACCCCATATCTGTGTAGTCAGGGATCCCCCCACCCCACTTCCAGCCCCCAGACCCCAAATCTGGGTGGTCAGGGATCTCCTGACCCTATTTCCACCCCCCAGGTGTCTGGGAGCGCCGTCCCCCTGCCCCTCCTGATGGTGGGGGGCCGAGTGCGTGTGGAGCGGAGGGGGGGACAGCGAAGGGCGACGCTGCCCATGGGGGTGCGCGTGGCCATCGGCGGTGACGGTGCGGTGACGGTGACGGCACCGGCGGAGCTACGGGAACAGCTGTGCGGGATTTGCTCCCATCCCGAGAACGGGGACGGAAAGTGCTGTGAGTGGGGTTACAGGGTGGGATTATGGGGTTGTGGGGCTGGATTATGGGGATATGGGGCTGGATTTTGGGGTTATGGGGCTGTCTTGTGGGGTTATGGGGCAGGATTATGGAGTTATGAGGCGGGATTATGGGGCTATGGGTCAAGAAATACAGTTACGGGGTCTGGAGATGGGATTACGGGGTGGAATTATGATCTGGGTATTATGGGGTGGGATTATGGAGTTATGGAGTGGGATTATGGGGTTATGGGGTGAGGATTATGGGGTTATGGGGTGTGGAACACAGCTAGGGGGTATGGAGGTGGAATTATGGGATGGGAAGTGAATTTATGGAGTCCAGGGATGAGATTATGGGATGGGGAGCAGAGTTACGGGGTCTGGAGGCGGGATTATGGGATAGGGAGCAGAGTTACGGGTCTGGAGGCGGGATTATGGGATGGGGAGCACATTTATGGGGTCTGGAGGCGGGATTATGGGATGGGGAGCACATTTATGGGGTCTGGAGGTGGGATTATGGGATGGGGAGCAGAGTTACGGGGTCTGGAGGTGGGATTATGGGATGGGGGAGCACAGGACCTCAGGCTGACAGCAAAACCTATCCCCGCTCCTCCTCCAGCCCCATCCTGCTCATCCAAACACCCCACGGGGTCGTGCGCCCCCGTCCCCGTCCCGAGCCGTCCCCCATCCAACGCCACGTGCTCCGCCCTGGGCGTGGGTCACATCCGCACCTTCGATCTCCTCCACCACGATTTTTCGGGTTCCTGCCTTCACCTTTTGACGGAGCAATGTTCCAGAACTCGAAACACGGATTTTTTCCGCGTCCTCATCCGGGCCGGACCCGGTGGGATCGTCGGGGTCGTGGTTCAGGTGTTCCGGACGGTGGTGGAGATGGAACCTGAGAGGGTTCTGGTGAGTAATGTCGGGTGGGAGGGTGAGTAAGGGGAGGAGGACTGAGTAAAGTATGAGTAGTGTTGGAACGGGATCCGGGAGGAAGTGTAGAATCAAAGAGTGTTCTCTATGGGATGGAGATGGGGAGGGGTGGGGATGTGGGGGCACCCAAAGAGTAAGAGTGTGTTGGTTGTGTGTAGGAGTAAACCATGAGTAAAGAGTGAGTAGCGATGAAATGGGCTCCAGGAGGAAGTATAGGATTGAAGAGTGCTCTCAGTGGGATGGAGATGGGGAGGGGTGGGGATGTGGGGGCACCCAAAGAGTAAGAGTGGAGTAAACCATGAGTAAAGAGTGAGTAGCGATGAAACGGGCTCCAGGAGGAAGTATAGGATTGAAGAGTGCTCTCTGTGGGATGGAGATGGGGAGGGGTGGAGATCTGGGGACAGCCAAAGAGTAAGAGTGAATTGTAAGGTAGGAGTAAACCATGAGTAAAGTATGAGTAGCGATGAAACGGGCTCCAGGAGGAAGTATAGGATTGAAGAGTGCTCTCTGTGGGATGGAGATGGGGAGGGGTGGAGATCTGGGGACAGCCAAAGAGTAAGAGTGAATTGTAAGGTAGGAGTAAACCATGAGTAAAGTATGAGTAGCGATGAAACGGGCTCCAGGAGGAAGTATAGGATTGAAGAGTGCTCTCTGTGGGATGGAGATGGGGAGGGGTGGAGATCTGGGGACAGCCAAAGAGTAAGAGTGAATTGTAAGGTAGGAGTAAACCATGAGTAAAGAGTGAGTAGCGATGAAACGGGCTCCAGGAGGAAGTATAGGATTGAAGAGTGCTCTCTATGGGACGGAGATGGGAAAGATGGAGCTATAGGGGCACCTCAACCATGACAGCAAGTGAGTAAGCCAAGGTGTAAACCACGAGTAAAGTACAAGTAGCAACACCACGGTCTCCAGAAGAGCCAAACGAGCCTTCTGCTCCCCCCACCAGCTCCACGGAGTGCCCATCTCCCTGCCCCACACCACGAAGCACTCGGCGCTGAGCGCGGAGCGGCGCGGGTGGGAAGTGGAGCTGCGGACGCCCTCGGGGCTGCGAGTAGCTTACGACGGGAAGCACGGGAGGGTGAGCATCCAGGTGGCGAGCTCCTACGGTGGCCAACTCTGCGGGCTCTGCGGGGACTTCGACGGGGACCCCCGCAACGACCTGGCGCCGGCGAGAGGATGGCGAGTCGGGGATGAGGAAGGGTGCGAGGACCGGTTGGGATGCGGGGAGGGGGAGAATGGAGACGACGGTCGGGAGTGTGGGGTGTTGTTGGATAAGGATGGGCCCTTCCGGCTGTGCCACGAGGCGGTGCACCCCGAAACTTACTACCGGGATTGTATGGGGGATCGGTGTCACCGCGATGGGGTCTGCCGCGTCCTCGCTGCCTACGTCGCCGCCTGCCAGGAGGTGGGGAAGGAGGTCCTGGAGTGGAGGTCCGCGGGGTTCTGCGGTGAGTGGGTTCCCGTGGGGTGGGGGCATGGGAATGTAGAGCACCCCAAGAAATCAAGGGTGGTGGTGGGACGGAGACAAAACCCCATAGAGCACCCCAAGAACCCAAGGGTGGTGGTGGGATGGGGTTGTGGCCCTATAGAGCACCCCAAGAACCCAAGGGTGGTGGTGGGATGGGGTTGTGGCCCCATAGAGCACCCCAAGAACGCAAGGGTGGTGGTGGGATGGGGTTGTGGCCCTATAGAGCACCCCAAGAACCCAAGGGTGGTAGTGGGATGGGGTTGTGGCCCCATAGAGCACCCCAAGAACCCAAGGGTGGTGGTGGGATGGAGACAAAACCCCATAGAGCACCCCAAGAACCCAAGGGTGGGGGTGGGATGGGGTTGTGGCCCTATAGAGCACCCCAAGAACCCAAGGGTGGTGGTAGGATGGGATTGTGGCCCTATAGAGCACCCCAAGAACCCAAGGGTGGTGGTGGGATGGGATTGTGGCCCTATAGAGCACCCCAAGACCCCAAGAGTGGTGGTGGGACGTAGACATGGCCCCATAGAACCCCCTGGAGAACCCAACGTCCCAAAGGGGCTGCAGACATCTTGAGTGGGATCCCGACCCTCAATAAAGGGACCGAGGACCCCTCCCTCAACGTCCCCTTCACCCCACAGCCCCCAACTGCCCCCAGGGCACCCGCTACGCTCTCTGCGTCCCGTACTGCGCCTCCGAGTGTCGCGAGGGCTGCGTGTCCCCCCAAGACCCCCCCGGGGGGGGCAAAAAATGTTGGGCGGCGTCGACGGCGGTCAACGCGGGGACTTGTAGGGCCGTGGGGATGCACCACTACCTAAGCTTCGATGGGGCGGCCGTGGCTGTTCGGGATAACTGCACCTACGTGGTGGCACGGAGCTGTGGGGCGGACGGTGCCCACCGTCCTTTCGAGGTGACCGCCACCGACCCCCGGGGAGGGGGCAGCAATCGCAGCGTCGTCATCGTTGTGCATGGACATCGCTTCGCTTTGAGCTCCGGGAAACGTGCGGTGGTGAGGAGGAGGAGGAGGAGGAGGAAGGGGGGAGGGGGAGGAAGAGGAGAGGAGTGGGAGGGTATGGAGGAGAGGGAAGGGCTTGTGGGGGAGATGGAGGGGGGTATGGGGGGGGATGGAGGGGTTGGAGGGGTGTATGGGGAGATGGAAGACGGAGATGGAAGGATGGAAGGGGAGATGGGGGAGATGGAGGGGGATATGAGGGAGAATAGGAGGAGAGGGAGGGGGAGATGGGGGGAGATGGAAGGATAGAGGGGAGATGGAAGGGGATATGAGGAGATGGGGGGATCGAGGGGGAGGAATACGAGGAAAGGGAGAGGGATATGGGGGGGTTGGAGGAGGATATGGGGAGATGGAGGGGGGGATATGAAGGGGAATATGAGGAGGGGGCAGGTGATATGGGGGAGATGAAAGGATAGAGGGGGAGGTGGAGGGGGATATGGGGAGATGGAAGGAGAGGGGGAGATGGAGGGGGAGGTGGAGAGGGAGAAGAATGATGGAAAGGATTGGAGACACAGGGGGAGGAGGGAAGGAGGGAAGGAGGGAAGGAGGGAAGGAGGGAAGGAGGGAAGGAGGGAAGGAGGGAAGGAGGGAAGGAGGGAAGGAGGGAAGGAGGGAAGGAGGGAAGGAGGGAAGGAGGGAAGGAGGGAAGGAGGGAAGGAGGGAAATGGATGGATGGATGGATGGAGGACAAGAGCTGGCCAATGAGGACCAGCCCCCCCCCAACCCCCCCAAATCCCACCCCCCAAAAGGTCGACGGCTCCGCGGTGCCACTGCCCTTCTGCCTGCCACGCCGGGCTGCCTGCCTGGCCCCCAAAGGTGCCACCATCCTCCTCGTCACCGACTTCGGCCTCAGCGTCACCGTCGGCCCCGCGGACATGCTGGCTGTCACCGTGCCCTCCTCCTATCGCAACGTCACCTGCGGCCTCTGCGGGAATTTCGACGGCCATCCCCACAACGACCACGTCCACCGAAACAAGGTGGCCACGTGTCACCGGCTGTGTCCCGGTCCCAAATGTCCCCCGTGTCGGCAGCCCCCCAAAAATGAATACATCCACAGCAAGCTCTGCGACGTCCTGCGGGACCCCCGAGGTCCTTTCGGGGTCTGTCACGAGGCTGTACGTCCCGGGATCTTCTTTGATATCTGTCTCTGGGAGCTGTGTGAGTCCCCTGGGGATAGGGATGCTCTTGGAGAGGTCCTGGCAGCTTACGACGCCGCTTGTCGCCAGGCCAAGGTCCGCGTGGGACCGTGGCGCATCCCCAGGACCTGCCGTGAGTTGGGGACCGTGGGGATATGGGGTGAGAGGGTGGGAGGTGGCCCTGGGGGCTCCGCTTGGGGAGGGTGGAAGCGGGGGGACATCAGAAGACAGTTGAGGTGGGGCTGTAGGAATCCAACTACGGTGAGACCACCAGAACCCAACCGTGGTGGGACCACCAGAAACCAACCGTGGTTGAGACCATCAGAACCCAACCACGGCTGGACCACCAGAAACCAACTATGGTGAGACCACCAGAACCCAACCGTGGTTGGGACCACCATGACCCAACCGTGGTTGAGGCCACCAGAAACCAACTACGGTGAGACCACCATAACCCAACAGTGGTTGGGACCACCAGAACCCAACTATGGTGAGACCACCAGAACCCAACCGTGGTTGAGACCACCAGAACCCAACCGTGGTTGAGACCACCAGAACCCAACCGTGGTTGAGACCACCAGAACCCAACCGTGGTTGAGACCACCAGAACCCAACCGCGGTTGAGACCACCAGAACCCAACCGCGGTTGAGACCACCAGAACCCAACCGCGGTTGAGACCACCAGAACCCAACCGCGGTTGAGACCACCAGAACCCAACCGCGGTTGAGACCACCAGAACCCAACCGCGGTTGAGACCACCAGAACCCAACCGCGGTCTCTCCGTGCCCATGTCCCCTTCCAGGACGTTGCCCACCTCTCCTCCCACTCGTGACATCCATGATTTTGTCCGTCCCCACGTCCCCACCAAAGCCTTTTGTCACCCACAGCTTCGTGGTGCGTGCCGGGCACCGGCTGCCGACCCGGGGTCAGCTGCGTCCCCCACCCGACACTGATGAGGAGGGACCTGTCTCCAGGTGAAGGGGACAGGATGAAGATTTGGGGTGGGGGGATGAGGAGATGGGAGAGTGGAGATGTCAGTGGGGGAGGGATGGAGGGAAGGTGGAAAAAAATATGGGTGGTGGGTGGGTGGGTGGATGGAGGAACCAGGGAGGGAGGGAGGATGGAGGGAGGGAGGGACCAGGGATGGATGGAGGGAGGAACCAGGGATGAAGAATGGATGGAGGGAGGAACCAGGGATGAAGAATGGATGGAGGGAGGAATCAGAGATGGTGGAAGGATGGAGGATGGATGGAGGGAGGAACCAGGGATGAATGATGGATGGATGGAGGAACCATGGATGGTGGATGGATGGAGGATGGAGGGAGGATGGAGGGAGGAACCATGGATGGAAGAACCATGGATGATGGATGGATGGATGATGGATGGATGGATGGATGATGGATGGATGGAGGAACCATGGATGATGGATGGATGGAGGAACCATGGATGGAGGAACCATGGATGATGGATGGATGGAGGAACCATGGATGATGGATGGATGGATGATGGATGGATGGATGATGGATGGATGGATGATGGATGGATGGATGATGGATGGATGGATGATGGATGGATGGATGATGGATGGATGGATGATGGATGGATGGATGATGGATGGATGGAGGAACCATGGATGATGGATGGATGATGGATGGATGGATGGAGGAACCATGGGTGATGGATGGATGGATGATGGATAGATTGAGGAACTATGGATGATGGATGGAGGAACCATGGATGGAGGAACCATGGATGATGGATGGATGGATGACGGATGGATGGATGACGGATGGATGGATGGATGATGGATGGAGGAACCATGGATGATGGATGGATGGATGATGGACGGATGGATAAAGGACCACAGACGGTGGAAGGATGGATGAACTGAGGACCCACAGATGGTCCTGACCACGTGTCCCCACCAGGAAACCTTCCGGGAGCGCTGTGGTCGCTGCTGCCCTTGAACCTGCCCATCTCCTTCAGCCCGTTGGCACCATGACCCCCCCTCTGCCTCCTGCTCCTCCCAATTAATTAATTTAATTCATTAATAAAACGCTTCCGCTTCGATTTCTGCCTCTGTCCCTCTTCCCTCCCCCCCCCCCACCCCACGGACAGAACAGGGCCGTACTCAGCACCAGTTCAACCCTTTATTGGCCGTGTCACCGCCCCACGGTGACAGCGGTGTCCCCTCCCCCACCAGGTGTGTGTCACCCTCTGTCACCAACGCCCCCCCGGGTGACAACGGTGAATTCCCCCCCCCATCTCAACCCCAAAACCACAAACGGAGCTCAGATCTTGCCAGGGAAGGTCCCCTCCTCGCGGGCCTCGTCCCACGTTGTCACCTGTGGGGTGACACGGAGAGGACAGGGACGTGAGTGGGGGGACACGGCACCACCGACATTGGGGGGGGACACAGTGACACTGGGGGGGGGAAGTGACACCACGTTGGTGTCTTTGGGGATGAGGTGACACTGCGGGACCCCTGGGACACTGTGGGGGATGGGGTGACATTGGAGGTGACAACGGGACCCCTGGGACACTGTGGGGGATGGGGTGACATTGGAGGGGACAATCGGACCCCTGGGACACTGTGGGGACACCAGGAAGGACCTAAAGGACTTGGGGACACCATGGGGGACCTGAGGGACACCATGGGGACACCAGGACCTAGAGGACATGAGGGACACTGTGGGGACACCAGGAAGGACCTGAGGGACACCAAGGGGACCTGAGGGACATGGGGACACCAGGAAGGACCTGAGGGACACCAAGGGGACCTGAGGGACATGGGGACACCAGGAAGGACCTGAGGACACCATGGGGACACCATGGGGACACCGTGGAGGACCTAAGGGACACCACAGGGAACCGGAGAGACATGGGGACACCAGGAAGGACCTGAGGGACATGGGGACACCAAGAAGGACCTGAGAGACACCGTGGGGACACCAGGACCTAGAGGACATGAGGGACACCATGGGGACACCAGGAAGGACCTGAGGGACACCAAGGGGACCTGAGGGACATGGGGACACCAGGAAGGACCTGAGGGACACCGTGGGGACACCAGGACCTAGAGGACATGAGGGACACTGTGGGGACACCAGGAAGGACCTGAGGGACACCAAGGGGACCTGAGGGACATGGGGACACCAGGAAGGACCTAAAGGACATGAAGACACCATGGGGGACCTGAGGGACATGGGGACACCAGGAAGGACCTAAAGGACACGGGGACACCAGGAAGGACCTGAGGACACCATGGGGACACCGTGAAGGACCTAAGGGACACCACAGGGAACCGGAGAGACATGGGGACACCAGGAAGGACCTGAGGGACATGGGGACACCAAGAAGGACCTGAGAGACAACGTGGGGACACCAGGACCTAGAGGACATGAGGGACACCATGGGGACACCAGGAAGGACCTGAGGGACACCAAGGGGACCTGAGGGACATGGGGACACCAGGAAGGACCTAAAGGACACGGGGACACCATGGGGGACCTGAGGGACACGGGGACATCATGGGGGACCTAAAGGACACGGGGACACCATGGGGGACCTGAGGGACATGGGGACACCATGGGGGACCTAAAGGACGCGGGGACACCATGGGGGACCTGAGGGACGTGGGGACACCATGGGGGACCTAAAGGACACCAAGGGGACCTGAGGGACATGGGGACACCAGGAAGGACCTGAAGGACACGGGGACACCATGGGGGACCTGAGGGACACCACGAGGGTCCCACCTGCCCCCCACCCAAGAGAAGCGTGGGGACAAAGCAGGAGGACCCAACCCCCACCCACCAGGAAAAAAGCTCAAGGACCACGAGGACGTCCTCGGAGGGCCACCAAGGGGGGGGGAGGGGGGGGGAGGTGACACCCGGAGGGCCACCAAGGGGGGGGGGAGGTGACACTCACCCAGGAGGTGGGACAGATGGATTTGTAGACGCGGTAGTACCACTGGCACGGGGTGGCATCCGCCCCTTTGGCCGCCATCGCTTTCTCGCAGCGGTGGAAATCTGTTATGGGGTGGGGGGGGGGGAGATGGGGGTCAGGGGTGACCCCAAAAAGGGGGGGGGAGGGGAGAAGGGAACGGGGGGAGGGGAGGGAGGAAGAGAGGAAATGGGGGAGGGGGGGAGGGAGAGGGGAAAGGGAGGGGGAGGGGGAGAGGGGAAAGGGAGGGGGAGGGGGAGAGGGAGAGGGGAAAGGGAGGGGGAGGGGGGGAGGGAGAGGGGAAAGGGAGGGGGAGGGGGGGAGGGAGAGGGGAAAGGAGAGGGGAAAGGAGAGGGGAAAGGGAGGGAGAGGGGAAAGGGAGGGGGAGGGGGGGAGGGAGAGGGGAGAGGGAGGGGGGGGGGGGGGAGGAAGTGGTGTGTACCCAGGTAGTTCTGCCAGCAGTTCCTGGTCTGGTTCTGGTTGGGGAAGCGGCTGTCGAACGGAGCGGTTTTGTAGCGCTCCAGTTTGGTTCGGATGTCCTCGGCCATGGCTGCGGGCGTTAATGAGCGGCAGCAATTAGTGACTGATTAATTGGGGTGGAGGAGGGGAAGGGTGGAGGAGGGGAAGGGCGGGGGGGAGAACTAAGGGATCCTGCTGTGCGCCCTCGAGGGGATTATGGTGTTTCCCAGTGCCCCCAGTAAGGCAGCAGGACCTTTCCCAGTGCCCCCAGTAAGGCAGCAGGACCCTTCCCAGTGCCCCCAGTAAGGCAGCAGGACCTTTCCCAGCGCTCCCGGTAAGGCCCCGGTAAGGCCCCAGCGCCCCCGGTAAGGCCCCGGCGCCCTCCCCGGCGCCCCCGGTAAGGCCTCGGTGCCCTCCCCGGCGCTCCCGGTAAGACCCCGGTGTCCCCCCCGGCGCTCCCGGTAAGGCCCCGGTGCCCTCCCCGGCGCTCCCGGTAAGGCCCCGGTGCCCTCCCCGGCGCCCCCGGTAAGGCCCCGGTGCCCTCCCCGGCGCCCCCGGTAAGGCCCCGGTGCCCTCCCCGGCGCCCCCGGTAAGGCCCCGGTGTCCCCCCCGGCGCTCCCAGTCACCGTCCGCCGCCGTTCCCGTCAAAGTGACTTTCACCACCACTGCCGCCCCCGAGACGGAACAACCGAGACGCGTCGCGCAGAGCGCCGCCGGAAGTGACGGCACAATTCGTGGCGCAGCAAGGGGGACACCATAGAGGCGCGGAGGGTAGAGCGCCCCACGGAAAGGGAGGGGCTGAGCTCTGGAGGACTGCGGCGGGAGGAAAGCGGCGGCGGGGACCTCCGTCGCCCCAAAAATGGCTCAGATGGCCCCAAAATGCTCTTTATCGCACTCGTAATCACTGCTAGTGCACAAAATGCCCCGAAATGGATCCGAAACACCTCGAAGCAGCCCCAGAGCGCCCCTTAAAACATCCGTAACCCCGCAGTGTCTCTAAATGCTCTGATCCGACCCCTAAATACTTCAGAACGGCCCCAAAACGCCCCTAAACCGACCCCAAAACGCTCTTTATGTTCCTCATACTCGTTCTCAGTGTCTTAAGCGTCGCCAAAGCCCCCAAATAACCCCAAAATAGCCCAATTCACTTTCGCTGCCCCAAAAAAGGCACCCAAGTACCTCAAAAATGCCCCATCCCTGCCCCTAAATGCCCCCCCCACGTCCCCCAAATACCCCATCCCTGTTCCTAGGTACCCCCTAAATGCCCCCCACATCCCTGAACACCCTGTCCTTGTCCCCAAATGCCCCCAAGTCCATCAGAATACCCCATACCAGCCCCCAGCCCCCCTCTAAAACCCTAAATACCCCCACCCCTGCCCCCAGATCCCCTCCTGGACCCCCCAAAAACTCAATTCCTGCCCCTAAACAACCCCCACATCCCCAAAAGACACCAACTCTTGCCAAACACCCCCAGGACTCCCCTAAAAATCCCACTCCTGCCCCCACGCTCCCCCTAAATACCCCATCTCTCACCCTAAATACCCCCCACGACCCCCCAAAACACTCCAACCATACCCCATTTCCCCTCCTAGAACCCCAAATTGCTCAACTTTGTCCCCAGATACCCCAATTTCTGCCTTCAAACGCCCCCAAGTACCTCCCTATCCCAAATAAATAACCCACTCCTGCACCCAAACGAACCCCAAACCCCATTTCCGTTCCCCCGCCGGGCACTAGGACCCCGCAACCTCACCCTCACTTCCGCCCGGTTGTTCCTCTTCGAGGATTCTGCGCATGCGTCTTGCCCTGAAAGGGGCGGGACTGGAAGTCGGCCTAGGGGAGATCGTTTCCGGTTCCGGCAATCTGCGCGCGGCGTGCGAGGACGTCAGGATGCGGCCTGGTGGGTTACTGGGAGTACTGGTGATACTGGGAGGCACTGGGAGGGACTGGGAGCGAAGGGAGGGGGTCGAGGGGGAGCTGCGGTGTTACTGGGAGGGGTTGGGGCCCTTAATGGGAGGGGTTGGGGGGCGCTGGGGCTTTACTGGGGGTTACTGGGAGGGAAGTGGGGTGGTACTGGGAGGGACTGGGAAGCACTGGGAGGGAGTGGGGTGTTGCTGGGGGGCTACTGGGACGATACTGGGGGGTGGTGGGGGGATCTGGGAGGATACTGGGGGGTTACTGGGAGGAACTGGGGGTGGGGGGGGTTACTGGGAGGCACTGGAGGATGATTGGCGGGAACTGGGAGGGACTGGGAGGATACTGGGGGGTTACTGGGAGGTGGGGGGGTAACTGGGAGGGACTGGGAGGATACTGGTGGGGTTACTGGGAGGCCTCTCCCCCTCCCCTCAGGTTTCAGCCCCCGTGGGGGTCGCGGTGGCTTCGGGGACCGGGGGGGACGTGGTGGTTTCCGGGGGGGCCGAGGTGAGTACCGCCTTCCCAGTATACCCAGTGCTCCCAGTACGCACGCACCGGAGTCGGGGCCGAAGTTCCCAGTGTCTCTTGTGATTTTTTTTTTTCCCAGTTTGCCCAGTTGCTTTCTAACCCCCTTCCAGTTTGCTCAGTAATTCCCAGCCCACCCCCAACCCCCCCCCTCCCCATTGCTTCTCCTGGTCCCCCCAGTAAGCCCAGTTGCTTCCAGTTCCCACCCCATTTTCTCTCCCAGTACCCCCAGTAAGCCTGGCTGCACCCTCCTTCTCCTCCCAGTAAGCCCAGTTCCCCTCCCAGTGCCCCCAGTAAGCCCAGTTCCCCCCTACTCCCCTCCCAGTGCCCCCAGTAAGCCCAGTTCCCCCCTACTCCCCTCCCAGTGCCCCCAGTAAGCCCAGTTCCCCCCTACTCCCCTCCCAGTGCCCCCAGTAAGCCCAGTTCCCCCCTACTCCCCTCCCAGTGCCCCTCCCAGTGCCCCCAGTAAGCCCAGTTCCCCCCTACTCCCCTCCCAGTGCCCCCAGTAAGCCCAGTTCCCCGCTACTCCCCTCCCAGTGCCCCCAGTAAGCCCAGTTCCCCGCTACTCCCCTCCCAGTGCCCCCAGTAAGCCCAGTTCCCCCTTACTCTCTTCCCAGTGCCCCTCCCAGTGCCCCCAGTAAGCCCAGTTCCCCCTTACTCTCTTCCCAGTGCCCCTCCCAGTGCCCCCAGTAAGCCCAGTTCCCCCCTACTCCCCTCCCAGTGCCCCTCCCAGTGCCCCCAGTAAGCCCAGTTCCCCCCTACTCCCCTCCTAGTGCCCCCAGTAAGCCCAGTTCCCCCTACTCCTCCCCCAGCTCCCCTCTCAGTTGCCCCCAGCTCCCCTCCCAGTTCTCCCAGTCCCCCCAGTTCCCGATGCCCACGCTGTTCTCTCCCCACAGGTGGTGGTTTTAAGTCCCCCGGGGGCGGTGGTGGTGGCGGCCGCGGTGGTTTTGGGGGCAGAGGAAGAGGAGGACCCGGCCGGGGGGGCCGGGGGGGGCGCGGCGGAGGCCGGGGGGGCTTCAAGGGGGGCAAAAAAGTGACAGTGGAGCCCCATCGACACGAAGGTGAGGGGCTGGGGGGCAGTTGTGTGATCTGGAGGGTATTTGGAGGGACTGGGGGGCAATTGAGGGCAGTTTGGGGGCCCGGGGGGGGGGCAATTGTGTGATCTGGGGGGCATTTTGTGGGGTTGAGGGGCAACTGGGGGTAGTTTGGGGGTCTGGGGTGCAATGGTGTGATGTGCGGGGCAATTGGGGGCGGTTTGGGGTGTGGGGGGCAATTGGAGGCCGTTGGAGGGGGGGGGTGCAATTGGGGGAGGGGCTGAGGGGCAATTGTGTGATGTGTGGGGCAATTGGGGAGGTCTGGGGGATCGAGTGTGTGATCTGTGGGGTAATTGGGGGCACTTTGGGGGCCTGGGGGGGGCAGATAGGTGGGCTCTGTGAGGTAGTTAAGGGGATCTATGGGGCCGCTGTGGGTCCCGCCCCATAGATCCCCCCTCCCCTCCCCCTTTCCAGGCGTCTTCATCTGCCGGGGGAAGGAGGACGCGCTCGTCACCCGCAACATGGTGCCAGGGGAATCGGTGTATGGCGAGAAGAGGATCTCAGTGGAGGTGTGACACCGGTCCCGGGTGACACTGATCCCGGGTGACACCGGTCCTGGGTGACAACAATCCCAGGTGGAGTCGATCCCGGGTGACACCGATCCCGGGTGATGTCGGTCTGGGTGATGTTGGTCCGGGTGACACCAATCCTGGGTGACACGGATCCTGGGTGACATCAATCTGGGTGACACCAATCCCGGGTGACATGGATCCTGGGTGACACGGATCACGGGTGACACAGATCACAGGTGACACCAGTCTGGGTGATGTTGGTCCAGGTGACACCGGTCCCGGGTGACACCAATCCTGGGTGATGTCAGTCTGGGTGATACTGATCCTGGGTGACACCCATCCCGAGTGATGCCAGTCTGGGTGACACCAATCCCGGGTGACATTGATCCCGGGTGACATCAATCTGGGTGACACGGTTCCCGGGTGACACCAGTCTGGGTGATGTTGGTCCGGGTGACACCAATCCTGGGTGATGTCAGTCTGGGTGATACTGATCCCAGGTGTCACCGATCCCAAGTGATGCCAGTCTGGGTGACACCAATCCCAGGTGACACCAATCCCGGGTGACACAGATCCCGGGTGACACCAGTCTGGGTGACACCGATCCCGGGTGACATCAATCTGGGTGACACCAGTCTGGGTGATGTTGGTCTGGGTGACACGGATCCCGGGTGACACCAGTCTGGGTGATGTTGGTCCGGGTGACACCAATCCTGGGTGATGTCAGTCTGGGTGATACTGATCTTGGGTGACACCGATCCTGAGTGATGCCAGTCCGGGTGACACTGGTCCAGGTGACACCGAGTCTGGGTGACCCCAATCCTGGGTAACCCCCATCCCAAGTGATGCCAGTCTGGGTGACATCGATCTGGGTGACACTGGTCCAGGTGACGTCAGTCTGGGTGACATCGATCTGGGTGGCACCAATCCTGGGTGACGCCGGTCTGGGTGGCACCGATCTCGGGTGACGTTGGTCTGGGTGACACCGGTCCGCTTGACGTGTCACCCGTTCCCAAAGGATGGTGACACCAAAGTGGAGTACCGCGCGTGGAACCCGTTCCGCTCCAAGCTGGCGGCCGCCATCCTCGGTGGCATCGATCAGATCCACATCCGACCCGGGGCGAAGGTCCTCTACCTCGGGGCGGCGTCGGGGACGACGGTGTCACACGTCTCGGACATCGTGGGACCGGTGAGGAGCTTGGGGACAGAACGGGGGTGGCGTCTTGGGGACGTCGCTGTGGGGTTCTGGGTCAAGGAGACATGGAGGTGGCATCTTGGGGACATCTGTAGGGTTGTGGGTCAAGGAGATGTAGAGGTGGCATCTTGGGGACATCTCAGTAGGGTGTTGTGTCAAGGGGATGTGGAGGTGGCATCTTGGGGACATTTCTTTGGGGTTTTGGGACAAGGGGACACCTTGAGATGGCACCTGGGGACATCTGTGTAGGATCCTGGGTCAGGGGGACATGGAGGTGGCATCTTGAGGTCATCTCAGTAGGGTTGTGGGTCAAGGGGACGCGGAGGTGGCATCTTGGGGACATTTCTTTGGGGTTTGGGGTCAAGGGGACATCTTGAGGTGGCATCTTGGAGACATCTCTAGAGTTCTGGATCTTGAGGTGGCATCTTGAGGTCATCTCAGTAGGGTTCTGGGTCAAGGGAGCACGGAGGTGGCATCTTGGGGACATCTCTGTAGGGTTCTGGGTCAAGAGAACGTGGAGGTGACACCTTGGGGACATCTCAGTAGGGTTGTGGGTCAAGGGAACGTGGAGGTGGCATCTTGGGGACATCTCAGTAGGGTGCTGGGTCAAGGGGACGTGGAGGTGACACCTTGGGGACATCTCTGTAGGGTTCTGGATCTCGAGGTGGCATCTTGAGGTCATCTCAGTAGGGTTGTGGGTCAAGGAGATGTAGAGGTGGCATCTTGGGGACATTTCTTTGGGGTTCTGGGTCAAGGGAGCACGGAGGTGGCATCTTGGGGACATATCTTTGGGGTTTGGGGTCTAGGGGACACCTTGAGGTGGCATCTTGGGGACGTCTCTGTAGGGTGTTGGGTCAAGGGGACGTGGAGGTGACACCTTGGGGACATCTCTGTAGGGTTCTGGATCTCGGGGTGGCATCTTGAGGACGTCCCTCTGGGGTTCTGGGTCGGGGTATCTCCAACCTCGGGGCCACCACAGATGTCCCCATTTGGGGGGTGGGGGTGGGGGGGAGGTGACACCGCTGTCCCCAGGAGGGTTTGGTGTACGCGGTGGAGTTCTCGCACCGTTCGGGTCGGGACCTCATCAACGTGGCCAAGAAGAGGACCAACGTCATCCCCGTCATCGAGGACGCGCGGCACCCCCACAAGTACCGCATGCTCATAGGTGAGGGGGGAGGAGGGGGCGGTTTTGGGGTCTGGGTGACATTTTGGGGGGGGATATTTTGGGATTTGGGGGATTTTTGGGGGATATTTTGGGATGTTGGGGTCCGGAGGCGGTTGGTTGTATTGTGTGGTGGATCTGGGAGGGGTTGGGGGATCTTTGGGTTCTTGGGGGATTTTGGGGTCCTAGAAGGGCAGATTTGGGGTCAGAAAGAGCAGTTATGGGGTCTGGGGAGGGTCTGAGTCACATCTTTGGGGTTTTTTTTTGGGGGGGGGTGGGATATTTTGGGGGGATTTTTGGTGGATATTTTGGGATGTTGGGGTTGGGAGGCAGTTGGTTGTGTTGGTGTTGGGGATCTTTGGGTTCTTGGGGGATTTTGGGGTCCTGGAAGGGCAGATTTGGGGTCAGAAAGAGCAATTGTGGGGTCTGGGGAGGGTCTGAGTCACATCTTTGGGGTTTTGGGGGGGAGATATTTTGGGATTTGGGGGATTTTTGGGGGATATTTTGGGATGTTGGGGTCCGGAGGCGGTTGGTTGTATTGTGTGGTGGATCTGGGAGGGGTTGGGGGATCTTTGGGTTCTTGGGGGATTTTGGGGTCCTGGAAGGGCAGATTTGGGGTCAGAAAGAGCAATTGTGGGGTCTGGGGAGGGTCTGAGTCACATCTTTGGGGTTTTTTTTGGGGGGGTGGGATATTTTGAGGGGGATTTTTGGTGGATATTTTGGGATGTTGGGGTCGGGAGGCGGTTGGTTGTGTTGGTGTTGGGGATCTTTGGGTTCTTGGGGGATTTTGGGGTCCTGGAAGGGCAGATTTGGGGTCAGAAAGAGCAATTGTGGGGTCTGGGGAGGGTCTGAGTCACATCTTTGGGGGTTTTTTTTTGGGGGGGTGGGATATTTTGGGGGGATTTTTGGTGGATATTTTGGGATGTTGGGGTTGGGAGGCAGTTGGTTGTGTTGGTGTTGGGGATCTTTGGGTTCTTGGGGGATTTTGGGGTCCTGGAAGGGCAGATTTGGGGTCAGAAAGACCAATTTGAGGCTCTGGGTGACATTTATGGGATTTGGGGGGGAGATATTTTGGAATTTGGGGTGGATATTTTGGGATCTTGGGGTCCGGAGGCGGTTGATTGTGTTGTGATGGAGGTTCTGGTTTGGGGTTGGTGATCTTTGGGGGATTTTGGGGTCGGGAAGATGGATTTTGGGGTCGGGAAGATGGATTTTGGGGTTGGGAAGTCTGATTTTGGGGTCGGTCCCCAGGGATGGTGGACGTCATCTTCGCTGATGTGGCACAGCCGGATCAGTCGCGCATCGTCGCCCTCAACGCCCATAATTTCCTCCGCAACGGCGGCCACTTCGTTATCTCCATTAAGGTAACGAGCCAGGACCAGTATGGGGCACTGGGAGCTGACCAGTATGAGGACCTGACCAGTATGGGGCACTGGGAGCTGACCAGTATGGAGAACTGACCAGTATGGGGCACTGGGAGCTGACCAGTATGGAGAACTGACCAGTATGGGGCACTGGGAGCTGACCAGTATGGAGAACTGACCAGTATGGGGCACTGGGAGCTGACCAGTATGGAGAACTGACCAGTATGGGGCACTGGGAGCTGACCAGTATGGAGAACTGACCAGTATGGGGCACTGGGAGCTGACCAGTACGAGGACCTGACCAGTATGGGGCACTGGGAGCTGACCAGTATGGAGAACTGACCAGTATGGGGCACTGGGAGCTGACCAGTATGGAGAACTGACCAGTATGGGGCACTGGGAGCTGACCAGTATGGGGCACTGGGAGCTGACCAGTATGGAGAACTGACCAGTATGGGGCACTGGGAGCTGACCAGTATGGAGAACTGACCAGTATGGGGCACTGGGAGCTGACCAGTATGGAGAACTGACCAGTATGGGGCACTGGGAGCTGACCAGTATGAGGAGCTGACCAGTATGGGGCACTGGGAGCTGACCAGTATGGAGAACTGACCAGTATGGGGCACTGGGAGCTGACCAGTACGAGGACCTGACCAGTATGGGGCACTGGGAGCTGACCAGTATGGAGAACTGACCAGTATGGGGCACTGGGAGCTGACCAGTATGGAGAACTGACCAGTATGGGGCACTGGGAGCTGACCAGTATGGGGCACTGGGAGCTGACCAGTATGGAGAACTGACCAGTATGGGGCACTGGGAGCTGACCAGTATGGAGAACTGACCAGTATGGGGCACTGGGAGCTGACCAGTATGAGGAGCTGACCAGTATGGGGCACTGGGAGCTGACCAGTATGGAGAACTGACCAGTATGGGGCACTGGGAGCTGACCCAATCAACCTCTGACCCACCCCAATTAATATTAATCCCCCAATTAATATTAATCCCCCAATTAATATTAATCCCCCAATTAATATTAATCCCCCAATTAATATTAACCCCCCAATTAATATTACCCCCCCATCATTTCTCCCCCTATTAATCCCTGCTCTAACTCCCCAACCATCACCTTCACCCCTATCCCAATTAATATCACCCCCCCAATTAATATCACCCCCCCAATTAATATTACCCCCCCAATTAACATTAGCCCCCCCGTCATTTCTTCTTATATTAATTTCTTCTCTAACTTCTCAGCCATTCCCTTCACCCCTATCCCGATTAATATTACCCCCCCAATTAATATTACCCCCCAATTAATATTACCCCCCAATTAATATTACCCCCCAATTAATATTAATCATCCCCAATTAATATTAACCCCCAATTAATATTACCCCCCCATCCTTTCTCCCCCTATTAATCCCCCCCCAACTCCCAGCCATCCCTTCACCCCTATCCCAATTAATATTACCCCTATCCCAATTAATATTACCCCTATCCCAATTAATATTACCCCTATCCCAATTAATATTACCCCTATCCCAATTAATATTACCCCCCCAATTAATATTACCCCCCATCCTTTCTCCCCCTATTAATCCCCCCCCAACTCCCAGCCATCCCCTTCACCCCTACCCCAATTAATATCACCCCCCCAATTAATATCACCCCCCCAATTAATATCAAACCCCCCAATTAATATCACCCCCCCCAATAATATCACCCCCCCCCAATTAATATCACCCCCCCAATTAATATTACCCCCCCATCCTTTCTCCCCCTATTAATCCCCCCCCAACTCCCATCCCCTTCACCCCTACCCCAATCCACTTCCCCATCCCAATCCACACCTCCCCCTTCCAATTAACCCCCCCCGACCCCCCCTAATTAACATGACTCCCGCTAATTAACTCGTCCCCCCCCCCCCCCCAGGCGAACTGCATCGATTCGACGGCGGCGCCGGAAGCGGTGTTTGGCGTCGGAGGTGCGGAAGATGCAGCAGGAGAACATGAGGCCGCAGGAGCAGCTGACGCTGGAGCCCTACGAGCGCGACCACGCCGTGGTGGTCGGCGTGTCGCTTCTACCGGTGGGTGGGGGGGGGACTGGGACGGACTGGGAGCTAACTGGGATTATACTGGGAGCAAACTGGGACAAGCTGGGGGCAGAACTGGGGCAGATTGGGGCAAACTGGGAGGGACTGGGAGCAAGGAGTGAGACCACGCTGTGGTGGTCGGCGTCTACCGGTGGGGGGGGGGGACTGGGATGGACTGGGAGCAAACTGGGAGCAAACTGGGACAAGCTGGGGGCAGAACTGGGGCAGATTGGGGCAAACTGGGAGGGACTGGTGCAAACTGGGAGGGACTGGGAGTAAACTGGGAGGGGACTGGGAGTAAAACTGGGAGGGACTGGGGCAAACTGGGAGGGACTGGGGCAAACTGGGAGGGACTGGAGCAAACTGGGAGGGACTGGGACAAACTGGAGGTGGATTGGGGCATACTGGGAGGGACTGGGAGTAAACTGGGAGGGACTGGGAGTAAACTGGGAGGGACTGGGGCAAACTGGGAGGGACTGGGACAAGCTGGAGGCGGATTGGGGTCAAACTGGGAGGGACTGGGAGCTAACTGGGAGAGACTGGGAGCAAACTGGGAGGGACTGGGAGCTAACTGGGAGAGACTGGGACAAGCTGGGAGGGACTGGAGCAAACTGGGAGGGACTGGGAGCACAAACTGGGAGAGACTGGGAGCAAACTGGGACAAGCTGGGACAAGCTGGGGGCAGAACTGGGCAGATTGGGGCATACTGGGAGGGACTGGGACAAACTGGGAGGGACTGGGAGCAAGGAGTGAGACCACGCCATGGTGGTCGGCGTCTACCGGTGGGTGGGGGGGGGACTGGGACAGACTGGGAGCTAACTGGGAGCAAACTGGGACAAGCTGGGGGCAGAACTGGGGCAGATTGGGGCAAACTGGGAGGGACTGGGAGCAAACTGGGATGGACTGGGAGTAAACTGGGAGGGACTGAGGGAGTAAACTGGGAGGGACTGGGGCAAACTGGGAGGGACTGGGGCAAACTGGGAGGGACTGGAGCAAACTGGGAGGGACTGGACAAACTGGAGGTGGACTGGGGCATACTGGGAGGGACTGGGAGTAAACTGGGAGGGACTGGGAGTAAACTGGGAGGGACTGGGGCAAACTGGGAGGGACTGGGACAAGCTGGAGGCGGATTGGGTCAAACTGGGAGGGACTGGGAGCTAACTGGGAGAGACTGGGAGCAAACTGGAGGGACTGGGAGCTAACTGGAGAGACTGGGACAAGCTGGGAGGGACTGGGAGCAAACTGGGAGGGACTGGGAGCAAACTGGGAGAGACTGGGAGCAAACTGGGACAAGCTGGGACAAGCTGGGGGCAGAACTGGGGCAGATTGGGGCATACTGGGAGGACTGGGACAAACTGGGAGGGACTGGGAGCAAGGAGTGAGACCACGCCATGGTGGTCGGCGTTCTACCGGTGGGGTGGGGGGGGGACTGGGACAGACTGGGAGCTAACTGGCTGGGAGCAAACTGGGACAAGCTGGGGGCAGAACTGGGGCAGATTGGGGCAAACTGGGAGGGGACTGGGAGCAAACTGGGATGGACTGGGAGCAAACTGGGATGGACTGGGAGCAAACTGGGAGCAAACTGGGGGGGCATGGGGCTAACTGGGACGGACTGGGAGCTAACTGGATATACTGGGAGCAAACTGGGACAAGCTGGGACAAGCTGGGGGCAGAACTGGGGCAGATTGGGGCAAACTGGGAGGGACTGGTGCAAACTGGGAGGGACTGGGAGTAAACTGGGAGGGACTGGGAGCAAACTGGGAGCTGCTGGAAATGGAAGGGGGGTACACTGGGGTGGGGGAGGGGTGGGTGATAATGAGGGGGTGACGGTGGTGGGGGGGAGGGGACAGTGGGGGGGGGCAATGAGGGGACACCTGGGGTGACAGTGGGGGGGAGGGGACTGGGGGGGGGAGGGGACAGTGGGGGGGGGAGGGGACAGTGGGGGAGGGGACTGGGGGGGGGAGAGGGGACAGTGGGGGGAGGGGTAATGGTGGGGGGGGCAATGAGGGGGACACCTGGGGTGACAGTGGGGGGAGGGACAGTGGGGGGGAGGGGACTGGGGCGGGAGGGGACTGGGGGGAGTGACGATGGGGGGATGGTGACAGTGGGGGGGGTGGCAGTGGGTGACAGTGGGGGGGAGGGGACAGTGGGGGGGGTGGCAGTGGGTGACGGGGGGGGGGGGGGAGGTGACTGGGGAGGTGACAGTGGGGGGGAGGGGACAGTGGGTGACAGTGGGGAGGTGACAATGGGGGAGGGGTTGACAGTTGGGGGGGGAGGTGACTCGGGGCGTGGTGACAGTGGGGGGGAGGGGACAGTGGGGGGGGGAGGGGACAGTGGGGGGGGGAGGGGACAGTGGGTGACAATGTGGGGGGGGGAGGTGACGGGGGGGGGGGGGGGGGGGGGGGGTGGGGTGACAATGAGGGGGAGGTGACAGTGTGTGGGGGTGGGGGGGGGGTGACACATCCTCTCTCTGTCCCCAGGGCCGCCTCCCAAGCAGAAGTGACATCAATTCGTGTCCCCTCCCCATCCCCCCTCCCCTCCCCCCTCCCCTCCCCCCTCCCCTCCCCCCTCCCCCTCCCCTTCCCTCCCCCTCCCCCCTCCCCTTCCCCCTCCCCTTCCCCTCCCCCTCCCCCTCCCCCTCCCCCATCCCCCTCCCCCCTCCCCTTCACCTCCCCTCTCCTCCCCCCTCCCCCTCCCCCTCCCCCCCCCCTTTGAATTTTGGGCTGAATTCCCCCGAGTTTGGGGTTCTTATTTTTTATTTTTTTGCTGCCGTTTTGTATTAAAATGGAGGGAAAATTAATTAAAAAAATAATAATTAAAAAAAAAAGAGAGATCGTCGACAAAATGGGGGGGGTGGGGGTGTTAATTATTATGTTAATTGGGTTAATTAACGGCCTCCGTGGGTAATTTGGGGGGGGTAATTGTGTCCTATAGGGGCAGGTTCATTACTGGGGGGGGCACTAATTAATCCCTACGGGGGCAGGTTCGTTATTGGGGGCGCTAATTAATCCCTACAGGGGCAGGGTTTGTTATTGGGAAGGGGCGCTAATTAATCCCTACGGGGGCAGGTTCGTTATTGGGGGGTGCTAATTAATCCCTACGGGGGCAGGTTCGTTATTGGGGGGCGCTAATTAATCCCTACGTGGGCAGGTTCGTTATTGGGGGGGCGCTAATTAATCCCTACGGGGGCAGGTTCGTTATTGGGGGTGCTAATTAATCCCTTCGGGGCAGGTACGTTATTGGGTGGCGTTAATTACTCCCTATGGGGGCAGATTCGTTACAGGGGAGGCTTAATTACCCCCTGGGAGGGCAGGCTCGTATTCTGGGGTGGGGGTAATTAACCCCCTTCATTACAGATTCGTTACTCCTGGCGACTAATTGCCCCTTTGGGAGTTTAATTACCCTCTTTTGTTGCTGGGGGCGTTAATTACCCCTTTTTTGGAGGCAAGATTACATGGAAATGCTAATTAAACCCTTTGGCGAAAGATTGGATCCCTCGGGGGGCTCTTAATTCCCCCCATGGGCTCGTTAATTACTCCTCCCACAGCGTTAATTACCCCCTCAGAGGGCGGAGCCTCAGGGAAAGGGGTGGGGCCGAGGCGCAAGGGGGCGTGGCTTTTCCAGAGGCCACGCCCCCCTTCACCGCCCACAGCGGCGCGGTCTGCGCCTTTCCCTTCTGCGCATGCGCCCCGCCCGCGGCGCCCTTTCCCTCTCCCTTGGGCGGGGCGGGGGCCGGCGCGCGGTGTTGACGTATCGAGAATCGGCGGGCGGGCAGAAGACCTC
This sequence comes from Cyrtonyx montezumae, assembly GCF_038088225.1. Classification (NCBI taxonomy): domain Eukaryota; kingdom Metazoa; phylum Chordata; class Aves; order Galliformes; family Odontophoridae; genus Cyrtonyx; species Cyrtonyx montezumae. The sequence continues at coordinate 554 of NW_027071915.1, read as the reverse complement.
CTCTCTCCATTCCCATTGGTCGTTTCCCGGCGCTGCCGAGCTCCGATTGGCTTTCACCTTCGAGCGCGCAAGGCGGGGGGGGCGGAGCCGCGCATGCGCCCTGGCGGCGGCGGCGGTTTGTTCGTGGCCGCCATTTTCTGTGGCATTACTGGGAAATCCCCGGGGCGCCGCCGCCGGACCCCCGGCCCCGGCCCGGCCCGGCCCGGCCCCGGCCCCCGGCAGGCCTCCACCTGCCGACCGCCTCCGTTCTGCGCAGCGCCGCCGCCTCAGGTGAGAGCTTCCTCCGGGCGGGGCCTTCCCCCGGCTCCGGTGAGGCCTTTCGCCGGGGCCGCGTTCCCTCTCTTCTTCCCGGGCCTTCCTCACACCCTCAGGAACCGTCCCGGGGTTCGTTTCGCGGTTCTCTGCTCGGTGGCGGCGGCGGTGGGGGCCGCTGTGGGCCCTGCGGTAGCGGGTGTGACCCTCACCGGGATTGGTGTAGGTCGGTTGGGACCAGTATGGAGCCCTCGGGACCAGCGTAGGTCACCCTGGACCGGTATAGGTCAGTTTGGACCAGT